>NW_011364725.1:0-2866 GCF_000735185.1 Notothenia coriiceps
ACCCCGAGCTGCAGCTGGAGCCGTGTTTAAAGAGGCGATACGGTGATATCTCTGGCTGCTTCTCCCTAACTGCTAGTGTTGGCCGCTGAAACCCCTAAAATTCGGCGATTTGTCCAATACAAACTTTACATTGCTTTCATACAGAAGTTCCACTTTACTGATGCCTTTCTTTAAGGTTACTCCAAACATGAGCTGTGCATGCTTGTATGGCACATACGTCCCGAGCAGCATACACAGAGAACATCAGCCAGGACAAAATCCCTAGACACTGATTCCCTGGGGTTACTATCCCCAAATGTTCATTAACCAAAAACGAAACACAACCGCTCAGTTTCACAGGTAATTTTAGGATACCGTCAATCACAGATTCTGGTAAGGCAATGTCCAAATATGGATTTGAAATTACACTTACCAGTTCTGCCAATTTGTGGGAGAAACTTATTTGTAGCAATGCAGGAGGAGTCACCGACTCAGGAAGGAGAGACGTGGTGAGCTGGAGCTTTGATATCAAACACTGACGGGTTTATTAGGAGCTTCGGCCGGAGAATTCACAAAACAAGTCAAAGAGTCAGAGGTTCTGACTTCACGGTAGAGTAGCCACGTCAATCCTGAAGAACTCTACAGCAGACCCATGTATGTAGCTAGTTCAGAGAGAATAATCAACATTGTGCATATCAAGATAGAATCATTACACCTCTATCAGCTGACGCCAACCGGCAGGAACAGGGAGACAAAACACTGAGAGCACAGCAGCCAAGGTTACAGGTGCGTGTGCTCAGTCAGGACAGTTTGAACTGATAAACTGGGTCAAAGTTATTAGGCCCTTGGGAGATATTTCCCCTACACCCCCTAGAGGCAACATGGTGTAAATGAAGTCTTACTAAATAAGGTAATATTAATGTGCCATGTTATGTAATTTATCAAATGACTATTTTTATAATGAGTATTAATTATTTTGAAAGTATTTTATGTTTGAGTCAATGCAGCTAGGCTACTTAATCGAATTGAATTGCATTGTTGTATTAACCTCTATTTATGTTTATTTTAATTAATATAAAAAACGTTAGTTACAAGCAACACTTGCTCCAACATGCTTGCACACGCTGAAAGTCATTAAATGTATAATCGTACTTGGCCAATAAAGGTGATTATTCAATATAAACTGAAAGCATTATTCCCCTGTTGTGTTTTTTTGCTTTTGGACCATTATTGGGTAACTAACTAATAGAAAGCCAATCATGGTCACTCCTGTGAGCACGGTGAAACTTTCTGCAAATAAACAATTATAAATGTGAAAACAAACCTATACATTCTGCACTGTGATAGAAAAAAGTCAGAGCAATTGACTGGAAATACATGAACAAGCATGAGAAACTGGATCTGATGTCTTACAACACCGAAGGTTTTAAAGTCTTGTCCAAGAAGAATAGACACTGTCCTCTCAAACAGTACACAGATTTCACTTCTCTCCCCAGTCTGTGTATTCAACTGACTGCACTTCTGCAGTTTCACCAAAAGGTGGCAGCAGTTCCATGCTGGTGGGGTTCAGCCAGGAGAGAGTTTCTGCAATACAGTATGTGTGTACAGGGTTGGGAGGGTTACTTTAAACGTGTAATCCGTTACAATATCTAGTTACATTTCAAAAAATGTAATAAGTAATCTTATCTGAGTACTAAAATATAAATTAATGTAACCTGATTATTTTCCGTTACTTTCGGATTACCTAAATATCAAATGAAATACACGTAAAAACAAGTGAAAATATAAAACAATAACCATTTAACTACCAGACCAAGAAAAAAGCTATGGAACAGTTATTTGTTCACATTTTTTTGATCCAATGGGCCACAAATAATATTAGTTTTGACTGACCATACAGTTTTGTTTTTATGAGCCTCAACCAAATGGTCGAGCTGCCTTTTATGGTAAAAGTGTATTTTCAACAATCATCATATACAGTACAGTACTTGTATGCATCAAACTCAAATAAAACACAAACTGAAATACAAATGAATGTGTTGCTGTCTGTACCGTCTCTTCTGTCTGTCCGTTTTTTAGTTTGTTCCTCCGTCTAGCTGTCTCACAAATATCATCACTGATCATGTATTCTCTGATTGCCCTTGACATTCCTGCTTCATGGAGGGAGTGTTCCCTGACTGACTGAGGAAACCTGGATACAGCCGACCCATCACAACTGCAGATTTTATAGGTCAGCGGATGATTACTGGGTCATTTAATCTGTGACATTGCTTACTTACATGTAGACACAGGTCCTAATCCTGGG
Organism: Notothenia coriiceps; assembly: GCF_000735185.1. Taxonomy (NCBI): domain Eukaryota; kingdom Metazoa; phylum Chordata; class Actinopteri; order Perciformes; family Nototheniidae; genus Notothenia; species Notothenia coriiceps. The sequence continues at coordinate 2,285 of NW_011364725.1, forward strand.
GCACCTCTTTCTTTCATCGGATGAAACCCTGTGGTGGGGCTGGAGATGTGGAGCAGGGGAGGAAATGCCAAATAAGTACTTCCTGCTCCAGATCCTGCAGCTGTGATTGGAAAAACCCGCCCTCAAATGAATATCTTGAACATGATGAATTATCTGTGCATTGTTGTTTTTACACATTGAGAGCTGTCTTGTGCACTACATAAAAAAGTTAACATAGTAGCTTCCAGTCTCAAACTTAAGAACATACAGAGGTAACTGGGGTAGGGTCACATGGTAGTTCTATATTTGAATGTGAGAGCATAACAGATGTTCATAGAGATGATTGACAGCTCATAAAAGAGACTTTAGACTGTTCTTCGTAACTAACCAAGCGGGATGATGAAGTATTTCCTCAGGGACAATGTCCACTTTGTGAATCAAAACTCATATTTGATCGAGCTGCAAATCTGTGTGCGTGTGTGTGTGTGTGTGTGTGTGTGTGTGTGTGTGTGTGTGTGTGTGTGTGTGTGTGTGTGTGTGTGTGTGTGTGTGTGTGCGTGCGTGCGTGCGTGCGTGCGTGCGTGCGTGCGTGCGTGCGTGCGT
>NW_011364726.1:0-2094 GCF_000735185.1 Notothenia coriiceps
GCCACACACACACACACACACACACACACACACACACACACACACACACACACACACACACACACACACACACACACACACACACACACACACACACACACACGGATCCTTTTCAGTTCATTTACATTATACAAAAACCTATAACGTACTACAGACAAGATAAAACCCCCAGAAAGGTTAAAAGGGATTCTTTAAACTAAATCCTACATCGATGCGTTGATGGAACTGACCTGCCACTTTATATCCCTGATAGAGTGCCTCTTAAATCTTAAATACCAACATCTGCAGTTTCTTTAGAGACATGACAGCAACTGTCATCGTTACAGTTAACAAATAGGACTATTTTCCCCTTCATAGTCAGAGGAGGCCCTCATCCCCGCAATATGTGAAACAGCCTCCCTCTTTATTTGATTCAGACAATTACCCCCACATTTGGAGAACAGACTTGGAGCACATTGAAGTGCAGGATTCCTGTAGCTGTTGTTTATCTGGAGTGCATTCTCCACATAGTCCACAGTCCTCGGCTCCAGATGTAAGATCAGCCCTGACATCCTCCTGAACGGTCGTGTAATTAACGTTAATGTGGCAGAATCAGCCTACTGATTGACACGACTTTCCAATGTGAGTTTGATTGCATCGCTAATGCAGAAATCCCTGCAGCAGCTTATGGGATTACCATGTCTTGGTGTTTAAAGCTCTTTTACGGCGCAACAGCCTCTAATGCAGTGTATGTGTTTATGAGTGGAAGCATACTGTTCATTTGTGTCTGTTTGAACAGATCATGCTCTTTAGGATCTTGAATTGACATGTAAGAGTCCTTCTGATCATCAGAGTGCTTTATCCTGAGGGAAATATGGGTGTTGTGCCAATTGCTCCTTTAAAAGAAATGTATATAGAAATGTAATACAGATATTTCATTTAGTTTAAATAAATATATTTATTCAAACATAATACAGGGTGTCCGCGGGGTTGTAAAAAGTATTAAAAGTTGATAAATCAATTTAGCGAAAATGAAGGCTATTAAAAAGTATTAAACGGCATTTTCCAAGGTATTACATTTTGTAGCTTGTTTTCAATAAGTATATAAATGGTCCAAAGAGGTTGTATTCTACAGTCTGCCTGAATGTAATCATTGCGTAGGTGTGTAGTGTGATTCTGTGTACTTTATTTATGGCATCCCGTTGGATTTGACGCCGGTTGTTAAACAACATCGTTATGGGGAAATGCAAGTTAACGTCCAAATGGTTGGAAGATAAGGAGGAAGGACAATCAATACTGTATATAGTCAATGTGAGGTAAAGTGTGTCGCCAAGGTAACCGGTTCAAACTCCAAGTGGCAATGAGGTCTTAAAATGTATGGAAAGGGTCTTAAAAAAGGTCTTAAAGGGTCTTACATTTGACTTCAGGATTCCTGCATATAGCCTGTAATAACTTAAAGTAAAATGTTCAAAACATACAATACAAAAATATATATTTCTATAAACATGAGAAGTTAAAGTAAGAATGTGCAAAAATAAAGTTATTGTGCTACAATATATAACATGTATAGAACATATAGACAATGGTTTATTAGTCTTAACAAGATCGGTATTGCTGACTTGCACAGTTTAAAAGGGTTCGCTGCTGATGGGGATCAGAATCAGAAATACTTGATTATTCCCACAACGGGGAAAATAAATACTGTATGTGTGTGTAGGGCTTCCTCTAATGCAGGGGTGTCAAACTCGATTTAATCTCGTGCCACATCAGCATCATGGTTGCACTCAAAGGGCCAGTTTTATATATAAGACTATATAAAAATACATATATAAATATTGAATATATATAGAATAATGTATTATATTACATTATTGCCTCTGCATTGGATTATTATCGGATAGGGTATAACTTCATAATTAACTACGTCTGAAAGCAGAAGTCTAAGGCAAATTATTGCAAGTCTCTTCAGTGAAAATGTCCAAATGATTTAAAAAGTCAAAAAAAAAAAGAGTGATATTTTGAAAAAAGGACACATTTGAGATGCATTGTGGGACATGTAGTTTATGGGCAACGTGCTTCTGTAAATCGACATTTAACCGTATAATAAACATATTA
>NW_011364727.1:0-4288 GCF_000735185.1 Notothenia coriiceps
AAGCTGCTGGGAGTCCCAGCAGCTTCTACTGAAGCCAGTCCCCAACAACCGGGGACTTCCGGCCGGGGATTTTGGGCGGCAGTATACGCCGTGAAGTTGTTTGCGGCCTGCCAGTAAACCCAAAGCAGAAGAAGAAGAAGTGACGTCAGCGGCTTCATTTGCCTAATCCACCCCCAGGGATTTATTCCGGTGTGAACGCGATCTGTACTTAGTTCATCAGAACTAAAGAGTTCTGATGAACTAAGTTCTCATGAACCTTTGTGGGAAAAGTACTGCGGTGTGAATGCGCCTATTGTGAGAATACCATTAAACTGTTTCTTACCATATTTGTTATGAGGTTTGCGAGGATTTTCTTTAACATCAAAGGGCTAGCAGGGAGGCAGATGACATACATGTCAGTCGATCCATCTGGTGTGTCTGCCGAGTCTTCATCATCCCCTTATATACCATCAAAACACATAGCACTTTTCCACCCTATCCATCAGAACCTCCATCCTTACAGCAGCAAGACACACACATTTTCAAGTTAAGTTTATTTGTTCAGCCTTATTAATCACAGTCAAAGTCTCGAAGGACATCCCAACGCCTACATTATGGGAACAATGAATGCATGCGGCGACCCCTTCAACCTTAAGACTCTCATTGAGCAAGTAAAACACCCACTAAATACTCAGTCTGCAACGTGAGTAGGCGTGCGCGAGAGAGCATTGTCTGTATGTTTATGTGTGTATGAGTGAGAGAGAATTACCAGATCTCTCATTAAAAGCTGTTGTCTGCGTTTTGCCTACATTTTACAGTATGCAAAGCGCATGTCAATACCGTTAAAAAGTTGATTTGATAAAGAAGAGAATGAAGGAAGATGAAACAAAGAAAACAAAACAAAAATAACTGTACAGAAGCAAAGATAAAGAATCAAGTATTGTGCTGACTCCACAGGTAAAGGGGCCATATTCTGGTCATGCATTGAAGATTAGCAAATGCAGATTACTTTGGCACAAACAAAGTATAAGATGAGCATGCAGATACGATGCAAAGAGAGGACTGAAAGAGGGACCAGACAGGAGATCCATCCCAATGAGATCCTAAGAAACAACCTCTGCTTTACCTGCCTGCAAGATGCTGAAAGTCAGTGCAAAGTAAAATAATGTATATGTTTGGGAAAGCTCAATTTACTATATACCGTATATATATGAGCTCGTAAATCTTTACTTAAACAATAGGGAATTATCCTAGTACCATTTAAAAGTGCATGTAAATGTTCCGGCTTTTCTGGTCTTTGGCTGTTTTGGTAATTTGGGAAACAATCACATAATTTTAGCTAATTACATCCAGTGATTTTTGTTTAATGGCCTCGTCACTGATATCACTTTATTAGTTTCTAAAGAGCAACAATGGACTGATAAGTGCCTTAAAAACGAAATGTATTTCCAATGGCTGCAGTTCGAGAATAGGCAATTAACATAATTAATGTGAGTCATTTATCCAGCCTATAATAAGAGGTTTGTGGGGAAACGCTTAAAAAAATGAAAGAGGTGTTATCCACCCTTTGATTTATATTGTAACATGATGAGTATTTTATCGCAGTGTTAAAGTGTTACATTGGGAAAAAAGGGTAATGACTTAAATGGCATTGTGATTCAGATTTACTGATTTTGCCTCTAAGTTATGGCCTCACTCTTTTGGTCAAAAAGTCTGACCCTGACCTAATACTGGTAAAAGCACAACTCGTTGTTTATACATTTCTCTTTGTGTACAACTAAAAAAATATAATCATATTGGATCCTTTCTGAGCTTTAAAAGTACTTTTTAAAGTTTAACAGACAGGCAAGCTGAGTCCCACTGCTTCCAGTCTTACTAAACTAAGCTAGTTGGCATAGGCGGATTTTGCGGGGGGGCAGCGGGGGCATTGCCCTCCCTGGTGGCTGAAATATGATACAGCATTACTACGTCTAAAACTGTTCCAATACAAATATTTCATATATCAATATTTTAATAAAGTAGGACACTGGTTAATAATATTGTAGCATGTTCAAGTAACCAAGGGATATAATCAGTGTTGAAAGTGTGCCGGTCCTACCTGGTCCTTAGTACCGGTAAGAGATTTCCAGGCGGTCCGGAGGACCAGGAAGAATTGACAGCTCCACCCGTGGAATTTATACTACGAAGGGCAGATATTTTGGTTTGGATTACTGGTCTGGGGGAAGCTCGCGAGTGTGTGTGTGTGTGTGTATACGTGTGTGTGTTTGTGTATTTTTGCGTTTGTGCGTATTGCGTTTGTGTCCCGGGGAAAACACTAACGAGAACGGGGAAACTGATGTTATGCGAGAAGTACAAGTCTATGTTATAGAAATAAACGACAGGACTTATTAGAACTGACGAAGTAATACACGACGTCTCAAAGAACACAATGGTCCTAAAAAAACGGTCACCGCTCTCTCTCGACCTGTCAAGGGATACTAACTGGTCACCCTAATAGAAAGGTAAGTCGGGTGACTTATCGTATAATTGTGTGCCCTCCGTTACTGTGGGTCTAGGAAAGTGTAAGTACCGTACCCCCATGTCGGATGTCGGAAGGTAACACTCGTATGTTAGGTAAGTAAAAAGACAAACTTGACAAGATAGCAAGAAGAAAGGGTGTATATCTTCCCATACGTCATCCCGATCGTAAGTGTACACCACCGAAGACTCCCTGACGACGTGAAGAAGACCGACTCAGGAGGAGAATGGAGGGAGACCCGGAGTTGCAATATTTAATCTTATTTCTACATATTGATTTAAGTCGTCTGTCAGTTTTTACATGTTAGAGCAGAACAGAAACTTTAAAAGTCTTATAACCAATGTATTTAATTTTACATGATATTTTATTTTACATCTACGGTGTTAAGTCTAATTTTACTCTTTATAGTTATCGTTTATACATTAACAATTTTATAGCTCATACGACAACAGTACAACCAGATCATTCTATCGGTAACTGATATATCTACGTCCCCACGGTTGGGAAAAGAAATTGGGTTACTGCCGCCGCTAGCAACTGCCCCCCCCCCAATAATTGATATCAATAAAAAATGGTTTATAAACTTTGTGGTTAATGTCAAATAAAATAAAAGTTGATATAAAAAGAAGAAGTATAATGATGATGATATGATAATAATAATAATAATAACAATAACATATTACATTATAAAAAAGTGAGGCAAGACGAAAAAGTTCACTCCCACGGTATTTGTAAGTGACCCTGGGAATACCGTGGCGGGCATTCTTGACACCGGACCCCACCGGTTTGATGGCCGGGGGCGCCCGGTGTAGCGCCGGGCAACTACAAAATTCACACCGGGCAGGTATAACCATTATGTTACTCGGTCCAAGGGCGCGACTAGGAATTTTTCCGGAATTTCAGATTTTAGTGTTTGCTAGGTAAAAAATAAATACAATAGGGGCGTGACAGGTGTGGCGGCGCGCGGCGTTTTTCGGGAAGGAGGACCAGGCAGCGTCGACGCTCAACCTGGCAGCGGGGCGCCGCGCCCTTCTTACTCTTAATTTTGTTGGGAGTCGGTCTGTACTTAGTTCTCCCGAGTGGCAGACAGTAGTAACTATGTAGTAACACCCCGTGGACTCGGTTTTTCAAACCGGGTGGGGACAATACTCCTGTAATGCTATTTTGGACTATAACAACAAGATGAAAATCTGTAGAGCTCTTAGCTGACCCTAGCTGACCACCCGTGGGGTATATCTCTATATGTCCAAACTATCAATCATTGAAATGATATTAAGTAGTACACGGTACAAGACAGGTAAGAGACCCGATTTATTCGTAGTAGTGGCCACACAGTAGACACCCGCCAACAAAAGTTTAAAAATTCGTGTAAGACTCAAAGAAGTAGAGAGAGGAAAGGAGAATCTTGTAGACTTTCTTAGCAGCAAACGTAAAAACGAAATTAATGGTGCATCGGGACTAAAAGATCCGACAGTAAGTCAGTGGAGGTAAAAAAGAGGAGTGCGACAAGACAGTTCACCCTTTTGATTATACACTTGGCGGAGATTAGCTTTAGTCAGCCTTCAGCGTTGCCGAGTAAAGTTTATATTTGCTGCTAACGCATTTTTTTTATCAAAAAGCCCAAGCCACAAAACAAACTAAAATTTATTTGTTTCAGAACGAAAGTCTTATACTTTCTGAACAAAGCCGGTTTTAAGTCTAAACTATTTATGTTGAATTTCCGAACATTTGGCCGTTATTAATGTTCGCCGTCTTTGCCTCATTGAACTCCAGTCGTCGTCCGTATTGTCG
>NW_011364727.1:4333-22083 GCF_000735185.1 Notothenia coriiceps
GGTGAGCGCTGGCTTTATTGCTACTGTATCCGTAGCACCCCACGCAATAGTTGGGACTGTGTACTGACGTCAGTAAAAAAGGTTTGCCCCCCCAAGCGCAAATGTCAAACTATGATTGAGGTTTCTCTATTGTTGTCATCCGCCGATGATTTCTCAGTCTGGAGCAGAAGATGTATAGAGATCTTCCTGATGCTATGAAGAATTCATCTGTAGCCTCAGAGATGCTAAAGAGAGGGAAAGCAGGGGTTTTCACATATGGAATACTTGCGCTCCTATTGGCTAGTGCTCCAACACATTGTACGTGATTAACATTAGTGATTCACCTTAACATTAGAATAACAGGGCCCCTTTAAAAGTCCAAGCCCGAGGCACAGCACAGAAGCGCAATGACACCAATATATTTTTTTCCTTCGTGTTATGTACAATGTAATATGTTTTGGAAGGTGCTATATAAATACAGTTTAACATTATTATTATTATTATTATTATTATTATTACAAGACATATGTACAATATGCTATGTACAAGACATAGCTGTGTAGCTTTTTCTAGGTAGTGAGATACTGTTTGTGTCCATTTGGTTTCTGTTCTGGAGGTAAGTAGAATTTAGTTAAAATATACCTTTTAAATAAATGTCACGCTGAGAAAACCCTCCAGGTGTGTGAGTGAATGTGTGAAAGAAATAAAGCAACACCAGAGCTGACATCATGTGATCGCTGAGCAGGGAGCTACAAAACACCACCGCTTCACACTAAATACTGAAAAAAAAGAAAAACAGGTTCTGAAAGAAAGATCACCAATTTAGCAGCAGCTCACGGGTAACCGGTGGACACAGTCAAACACGTTCGTTTCACTTTGCAGAGCAGCTATAAGTCTCAGCCTGCTTTGTGAGTCAGTAAAAAGTCCAATTCAAAGGCCGGACACACACACATCCACTCATCAGCCCTCCAACACTCATCAGCTCTTGGGGGAAATTACAAGGCCGACACACAATGGACTGCTGTTTGTCTCTGTGTGTGTGTGTGGCAATACAAAGTGTTGATGTAGACCTGTGGCAGAGCAACTTACATGAAAAGAGCCAGAATTAAAAGCCACACACACGCAGCCACGTAAATCCAACCTCTATATTAACTCCATGGGGAACCTCGGATGGTCAATAAAAATGCCCCGAGACCTTGATGCAGATCTGATAGTCCTGAAAGCGGCCCGGCTGTTATCTGCTGCGTGGAGATAGGCTACAATAATTCACTTAGATCCAGATACTTCAGATAAACTCCTCTGCTGGGAACACAACAACAACAAGACAGACATGGCAGGAGGAAACACCGTATTCCCAACTCAATATCCCCCCCTCGCTGCTTCTTCTCGTCTATCATTCCATCTAAGTTCCTCTCTGTCGCCTTTCTAAAATACTGTCCCCTGTCTCATGGATGAACTCCCCCTCTCTCTCTCCTCTTACCCCTCTTCCTCCTTCTCCTCTGCACATTTCCATCCCTCTGTCTTTCTCTCTCTTTGGCACAATGAACTAGGCAGGCCACATCCTGCAGCGAAGGCATTATCTAAAAAAAATCTATAAAAGTCATCAGCGTTTTTGTTGTTTTTCATTTCTGGAGCCGCTGCTTCAGCAAGCTGTTGGAGGCAGAGAAAGGAAGGGGTTCAGATCCCTTTAGAGCGATGCCAGCACACACACAACCAGGCGCAGCTCTTGGATCTCAGTACAGTCGGTGGCTCAGGTATTCAGAGCTTTTTTTCAGTAAAACTCCTCAGTAATCTGTACTTCAAGTGGCAATAGACTTTTTCTTTTTGCTCTGACTTATGTTGAATGCACAATGTCCTGGCTGTGGAATAATAAAACCCTTGCTGTTAGCTTGGTTCCCTCACATTTGAGCTTTTCAACATAAATCAGTTTACTTCCAGGTTTCATGGAATTTCGTTTGGTTCTATTTACTCACCTTTATTGTGTGCTCTGTTGAGCTAATTTGTAACATGAGGTTATTTGAGTTGAGATTAGTATTGTGTACACAGAGATGCATCCAAACTAACCATCTCCTTAATACAACAATATTATCATGCACGTTACAATCTGGCAATTATCATTTGTCTTTTAAACATAACAAAAAACACATATATTTATGATTGGTATTAAGCAGACTCATACAAGATCCCCAACATGTTCGATGGCCCCTACTAGGAATGGCACCCAAAGAAAGTTATGCAAAGTACCTCAATGTAATCATTAAAATCACTTATAGCCCTTTAAAGTACACTTTAGAGGGCTATAATACTCACTACAATCTTTGGGACAGAGGACAGGACAGGTCTTTTGCATCGGGGTTGACGATGGAATGCCTGTTTCTTTCCTTTTAGTTGATGGTGCTATCTACTTCTGAAAAAGCTTGTGGTTAACCATTTCAGTGAACTTGAAAAGTGATGAGGAAGATGTTATCAAAGCAGAAAGCCTTGTTATATGCTTAAATGTGCACCTATAGTTGTGTACATATCAGAGTTCCCGTTAGCCGGTAATTACCGGACTATGACCGGTAAAATATGCTGAAGACCGGCAAATCTAAATCTCTCCGGTCAAAGCGTCCGGTCAAAATAATTTCCCCTTAGCACAATACCTCATCAGTTGCGCCACTTACGTGACAGACAAGAAGAGTATGTGACAGACAAGAATAGTCCATTCTAATGTCTAACACTTAATATGGAGAAAGAGATGTGCTGTATGGGTTGATTGTGCGTTGATCTGTTGGTAATGCCTCGGGGTTGCGGTGGGCATGTAAACAAATGCATAATGCTGCGCTATACTTTGCGGCCTCACCCGGTTGCATAGCGACGCTTATTGTTTAGGTGTTTTTTAATAAGCATGTAGTCATATCATTAGCTATAACTAGCTGGATCTGATCGATATGGACATAAACGCGAGTGAAGTCTAATCTGACGGCAGAGAGAGATCAGCTGCTGCTGACGAGTCGACACGCAGCTCTGCATGATCACATGCAGCGGTGAGCGGACAAAACACACACTTCAGGTTAGAATATCACACGTAGCTATTTTAATCACCTCTCAAACTACCTAAACTAGTTATAGATATGTTTAGTTTTACTGTCGGGTCACTCATTACTGGATCCGCGAGCTGCATGATACTGGCATAATAGATTGCCCGATCGGGCAACCAGCAGGTGAGGCTTTATTGCCCGAGCTAAATACTAGATGGCCCCGGGCCATCGGGCAGTCCGTAATGTCGAGCCCTGAAGAGTTATGGAAATAGTAGAGCTCANTCAAAACTTATGACCCTGAAATAGCTCCATATTTCTGTACATCCTTTTAAACTGAATTATGCTTGTGCTTTGTTTTAACTCCTGCTCCAAACCATTCCATAAAGTCACCCCACAGATTGTTATGCTCATACTTCTCAGAGTTGTTCTGACCTTGAGTTGTTTAAAATGTAGATTTCCTCAAATTATACCCACCGTCTCTGTCTATGAAAAATGTTTTTAATTTCCTAGGAGCTAATTGACCTTTCGCAAAGCCACGCCCCTAAATGCCCGTTGTCCATTCATATTCGATCACGTACGATGCTAGCCCTACTGCATACCCTTCTATATGGAAAGAAGAACAATATGAACAGTTCAAACAGAAAAATGAATGGATGTATGCTCACAATGGAAGGCTAGGCTGTACCCCATGCCATGATGTGAAGGATCTGGGTGTCATTGCCTCCCGTGGTGTTAATATTGCTATTCAGTGGGCTGATGGAAAGATAATCCCAGCTGGTCAATCAAGGGATGTCCAGCTTTCATCACTGCGCAAAAAAATCCGTGAACACAAGAACTCTGCAGCACATAATGAAGCAGTCAAGATTATTCAGACAGCAAATAAAGATATTCTTCTGAACATGAACGCGAGTAGTCAGGAGTCTGTGTTTGAGTCTACTGCCAAGGTATTCATGACAGCCTATTATGTGGCCAAGAAGAACAAGCCTTTCACAGACTTTGAGATTCTGATTGACCTGCAGCATGCAAATTCTGCTGATTTGGGGCGTGTTTTGCATAGCAAAACTGTCTGTGTTGACATAATTGAGCATGTGTCATCACAGATGAAAAAGGAACTTCTAAAAAAGACGATAGAGACCAAGAGCAAAATCACAGTATTGGCTGATGAGTCAACCAGTGTTGGGCACAAATCAACACTAATTGTGTTCCTGAAGGCTAGTGTTGATGGAGACATGGAGCCCATTGCCTTTCCGTTGGACCTGGTTGAGCTGGATAGTATGTCTGCTGCTCATATCAAGGAACAGATTATGGGTTGCTTGCTTAAAAATGGCTTCACTGTTGAGTTGCTGAGAGAAATCCTCATTGGATTTTGCAGTGATGGGGCCAGTGTCATGCTGGGAGTGAAGTCAGGTGTTGGGAAGTTGCTCCAGGATGACTTCCCAGGCATCATACTATGGCACTGCCTTAATCACAGACTGGAGCTTGCTGTTGACCAGGCACTGGATGTGACAGGGGGAACAAAGGACTTCCAGGCATTCATGGACAGCCTATATTCATTATATAGCCAGTCACCAAAAAACATGCGGCAGCTGAGTGAATGTGCTCACAACCTGGACATCGCCCTCAGGAGGATTGGAAAAGTGTTCAGTGTTCGCTGGGTAGCTTCTTCATGGAGGGCAGTCTCTGCAGTTCGGCAGTCTTATCCAGCCTTGGCACAACATTTCCGTGAGGCATCAGAGGATGATACAAGGGACAGCAGAGAGAGGGCCAAATTCAAAGGTCTGCTTTCTAAGTTGTGCTCCATCAACTTCCTGAAAAGTCTTGCACTGATGGCAGATGTTCTGACTGAACTTAAGAACTTGTCAGAAATTCTTCAGAACAGGAAGACCACACTCCCAAAGGCCCATGACATCATGACGACGTATGTCAAACGCATAGAAAGTTTCAATCGCTACCCAGGACAACATGCAGTTGATGCCAGTCAGGCAGAGGAAGTGATGGAATTCAAGGGAGAGGAGTTAAGAGTTGGCAGGTCTCCCATCATTGACTCTGCTCAGTTCATCCAGAGCAGTGGCAGACAATATGAAAGAAAGACTCTTCACAACCACAGCAAACAGAGCACAGGCCAGTGTTGCAGCCAACCGAAAAGAGGCTATAACAGCCTTATCAATCAAATGGCAGTCCTCAACCCTGACAACTGGGACCATGACAATCCTCGATTTGGAGATAATGAGGTAGGGCTTTGTGTGATGTCCTACATGTGAACCAACAATAGGCCCATCTTGGATTCACAGAATACAAGGCCAGTGGAGGAAGAAACATTCCCAACAAAATGAAGAAGTTGCTCATGGCAGTGGAACACTGTCTCCAAGCAATGCTGACTGTGAACGGGGGTTCAGCACAATGAAAACATCATAACTGAGTATAGGAGCAAACTTACAACAAAAAATGCAGCAAATCTCCTCTTCATCAGCTCTGTGGGACCACCATGCAGACAGTGGGATCCACTGCCTTATGTGAAGACCTGGCTGGGCAAAGGAAGAAGAGCAGCCCACTCAACAAGCTGCATGGCTCGCCGGTACACAGAAGAGGAGAGCTACTTCAGCCCTCTGTGTGTGGAAAAGTGTGTAGTTTACCTCCCTCAACATGCCTTGCTAATGGTCTGTTAAGTTTTGACACAAGTTGTATGCACAATTGAAAATAAATAATTGACTATACATATTGTCAAGTGTTTCTAATTTCTACCCCATAAAGACATTAAAAATGTGAAGTTTGTGTTCAGGGATGCATGAAGCTGGGGGCGGGAGGAGAACAATATGAACCAATGAAGGTCGGGGTAGCATTATAGTACCTGCAAGAAATTCAAACCACTTTCACCCCTGGATATAGTAGTTATCAAATAAGTATAAGAGGTGCACAGTTACGTATGATAAGTTTTACAGTTATGTAATGCACTGTATTTAGGGGGAGAGACCGCCCCTTCCATGAGTGTGTGTGTAAGGCGTCGGCGGGCATGAGGCGTGTATGACGGGACGAGTTGTGTTCGTATGTGGAAAAGTCATACTCAGTGCGGTGAACGCTGGCTTTATTGCTACTGTATCCGTAGCGCCCCGCTAGTTGGGTCCTACATTTTGCCATAATTTGACAAAAGCAAATGTCCTTGAACAAGTTTTTATAATGATATTCTTTGTGCTACTTCCGAGAATGACAATAAAGGGGTGCTTTGTTCACTTCCTTTTACATGAGCATTGAAATGACTTGTGACAGACCTTTTTTTATTCCTGTGGATTGTCATCAATAAACCCACTGAGGCAATTCTACCATCTTAAAACTAAAAACACATTTACTACCTGATGTGCATCGTTATTGTTGATGTGAGGATGCATTATCCATATAACCAATTTTAAAGTTATGATCCATGTGAGTTATGATCAGTACTGTGAAATATCATGCATTTGCTGTTGCTCATGATATTGATGTCTCTTAAACTATTTGATATACAGATGGATAAGAGCCTTAGACTGTGTAATCCATCACATCTCATCATACAAAGTTGTATAGCTCCAGGCAGATTGGTAGTTTTGTATGCAACTGGGTTGGTATGCCATATATTTTCACGGCAGCTCCAATTACAAATTCCTATTTCCATAAATCTTACTAGACCTACAGCCGGTGGGATGCCATATGGGAGTGAGATGCCACAATAAGCCAAAATCAAATCCTAAGCAACTGGAGGAAGTTTAGTTGCCGCTGGGGTTTTTAATCCCAACTTTAATCTAGATTACATCCACATCTGGCATGTCCCTGCATGCTTCCACATCATTTTTGGACCCCAAGCAGCTGAGCACTTTTCTCAGAAAAGGGAGAATGATCCGACCAGTTGGGAAGGAAACTGAGAGGACGAGACAACCTGTTTATCCCAGGATTCCATAACTAAGATTTGTAGCCAGGCTCCTTGCCAGAGTGGTGTAACAAGGAAGTGATGTAAGAAGCGGATTGTCAGAGAATGTTTGTTCACAGAGTATTTATCTGTCGGTTTGGCTGGCACAGCTGTTTCTCTCTCTTCTTCTCTCGGAAAGATTCAGCGACAGGACTCTGACTGAGCATCCCGAGCTAGCCAAGGAGATTATACTTTCATACTCAGAACCAACCAAAAAACTGCAGCCCAGAAAATGGATTACCAGGAGAGCTTTTATTTGGAGCGATGCAAAGTACAAGTCATGGTAGTTAGCGCTCATTCTCTCTCTCACTCATACTCTTTCTCCCCACCACAAACACTTCTTCTTTCTCTTCACGCTTTCACTTCCTCATCTGATTAACAAAACAAAAAAAATAGGATCATATTTCTATAATATTTGCACACAGTTATCCTGGAAGTCAAGGAAGAGTAGTCATCTCTGAGTCATCCAAACATACAGTACATAAGAAAGATAGTGATGGATATCATATATCATATATATGGGCCAAACTATATGTTTGCTTATATTTCTTCTCAGAACATGAATTTTAAGCTTATCAAAAAATAAACTTAGGAGGAGCACTTCTTTGAATTCATGACAGTAAAGTAGAGTATTCAGTATGAGACACTTTTCCAGGGCATACTGTAGGCAACTTATTTTAAATAATTGAATGAGAATGAAACTAAGGAGTTGCAGTTGGGTTTCTAAGTATTTTCACAGTGGAAGGAAAAGCAACTTTGGATTGAATATTGCATGTTCATGGAAGCAGCGGGTTACTAATATTGCTGCAGAGGCTTTCCGGTCAAACAAACTGGACCGTCCAAGTTAAAGGGTTTTAAGTCTATCAGTTTCCGTGCAGTCTACAATGTGCACATTAGAGCTCCTTAGCAGCAGACCAAAGAGCAAAAGAAAGGCTGTCTGTTTAATCTCCCTTAACCAATACAATGTATATCTTCTTATCTATCCTTTGGAGCAAAAGTCATTTGCAGTTATTTTTGTGTGCAACACAGAGATTAGTGGACTGGTATCTTCTTGGAAGTTTAGGATTGAGTCAGTTAATGTGAGTTCTGTTCAGAAAGCTTCTGCTGGCAGGCTGTGGTTGTTATTTCCTGCAGCTTCACCACCTTTCCCTAACAGAGTGAGGGGCTCCAGTGAGTGCACACTCTCCTTGTCTAGATGTAACCCCAGCCCAGGTGGAGCAGGGTTCTCCTTCCATTCACCCCCTCCTGCCTCCTGCTGTTCCCCTGAGGCAGCAGCAGCGGCAGCCGCAGCGGCCGCACACTCCTCTTTGAACAACCGGTCGTGCTCCATTTTCAGCTCTTGGTAGGAGCGGGAAAACATGTGGAAGATGGAGGTAGCAGGAAAGGCCATAATGAGGATCCCACTGAGGATGCTGCTCAGCGCTACAACCTGTCCTGGAATGGACCTGGGGACCATGTCGCCGTAGCCCACTGTCGTCATAGAGATGATGGCCCACCAGTAGGAGGCAGGGATGCTGCTGAAGTCATGGGTGCCTGTGAGTTCGCTCTCAGCAAAGTGGACCAGCGGGGAGAAGAGGGTGACGCCCACGCAGAGAAAAAGCAAGAGGAGGCCAAACTCACGGGTGCTGCGCCTGACCGTCAGCCCCAGCGTCTGCAGGCCGAGGGAGTGACGAGCCAGCCGCATCACGTAGAGAATCCTCAGCGCCCGCAGGATTCTCAACACAAGGCCCAGCTTGTCCAAGTAACCCTTACCTCCTCCAGGCCTCTCGTGGTCCAGGTTGGGGTCCTCCTCCGTCACCACCAGGGAGACGTAGTAGGGAAGGATGGCCATGGCGTCGATGATGTTGAGCGGCCCGCGGAGGAAGTCCAGCTTGCTGGGGGCCTGGATGAAGCGCAGGCAGAACTCCAGGGAGAACCAGGCCACACACACCGTCTCTATGATGAACATGTTGTAGCACTTAGACGAACACTCACCCTGAGGTAGAGAGAATGAGGAGAAAGAGGGAAAGCGAGAGACAGAGAGATTGAGGATGAGAGATGGAGTTTGACAGGGGGAAAGACAGATCGGGTGAGATGGAGAGAAGACAAAAATCCTGAGGTCAGATAATCACCCTTTGTAATCATTCATAAATCATGAGTTACAGACACTCAGTTGGATGAAGGTACTGCAGCAGCACAGACAGATAATGCACTGACACTATAAATCAATTATTTCATTAGGGCAGGTTTCAAAGACTAATGTGACACTTTGTGGGAACCGTGACAGAAAGCAATCAGGTTTGCATGCCCTCTAACTACAATATCAAGGAAAAGCAACGCAACATTTGTGTCAATATACAAAAGAGATTTAGGAGCTGAAAAGTTTGCTGTAAACATAATTCTTTTTTTTGGACAAATTACGCCTTTATTCCACCTCACATTTCAAATCTTGCTGCAATCACTGAATGTATTATTGAGTCTTTTTCATACTTAAGAAGATTGAATTTCTATAAAGCAGTAACTATTACTGGAGACTAGCACTGAAGCAAATACAAAGTGCTTTAATAGACATTTTCACAAATAATTACTCCCAAGAAAACTCAGTGGGGAAAAATCCTTCAGAAAACAAAATGTATTCCAAAACTTGTTGTATAATATAATTCTTCTTTTGTGTGTATTGTTGTCAATATTTAATTGGGTTGCCATTAAAGGAACACCCAGGCTTAGAAAGGACTTGACAAAATGTTTACAGAATTTAACTTAATCTCTTAAGACCTGGTTGTGCTTGAAATAAACTAGTTTACCATTCGACAACTCAAGTAGCTTATAGCTGTTTCAAAAAGCAATACTGAAACGATGGTCTAGAGAAGGAGGTCTGAGGTTCCGTTTCCTCCAAATTTAACCACATTTTATTCCCACTTGTCTCCAGAATAACACATGTAAGCTTTTATAATATGATGCCGTGACATGAGAGTGCACTAAGGACAAATCATTTAAATCGTTGGGGTTGTAGGGTAACATTGTGGTTTGGTAAAAAATGAATTTTCTTGATGTGTTAAAAATGATAATTACTTGGCTAAGGCTGATGACTAGTTGCGGACATGGTCCCAGAACCAATAACACAGCGCTGACTGATGATTAATAGAAGGTCAGTGCAAAAAATAAGATCAGTTGTGTCCAGATACTAGTGTCACGTCGGCCCCGTCCACTTTCATCTTCCCCTCTTTTGATTCTGATATAAAGGGGTCATAATTGTCAGATCTGCTGGGGGTCTTTATCACTCACAGCAGCGGTGTCAAACTCTATTTCATCGCGGGCCACATCAGCATTATGGTTGCACTCAAAGGGCCGGTTGTGACTTTAAGATTATATAAATATACATATATAAATATATTATATATATAAAATAATTTATTATACATTATTGCCTCTGCATTGGATTATTATCGGGTAAGGTAATAACTTAATAATTAACTACGTCTGAAAGCAGAAGTCTAGGGGAAATAATTGCAAATGAGATGCATTGTGGGACTTGTAGTTTATGGACAACGTGCTTCTGTAAAGCGGCATGTAACCGTATAATAAACGTATTATATTCTTTGAAAGCTCTCGCGGGCCACATATAATGAAGTCGCAGGCCGGTTTTGGCCCGCGGGCCTTGAGTTTGACACCCCTGACTTAGAGGTATTTCATTATTGCTTAAAGAACTGATGCTGTCATTTTTCTTGGTTAGAACCTCATTTCAGTCAACACCCAGTACATGTGCATGCATTTTCTCAGTCGTATCAACAATGTTTTTACATATTATTCCTCTGAAAATGAATTTGAGACCAGATGCCTTGATGTATCATTAAGATGAACATTATTCAAGTTTGATTTAGGGCTTCTTCTTTCATTATCTAGCTTCTCCCCACTTCCTCATCGTTCACTCTTCCTTTATCTCTAAGCCACCGCCACTCATCTATTTTCCGTTCTTATCTATTCTCTCTCCTCCACCCCTTCTTTTTCACTTCCTGCCTCTGTCTCCTCCTTCTCATCACTCATTCTGTTTCCTCCTTCATCACCCTCCCTTAACTCCCTCTCATCCTTCATTTTCTACTTGGCCCTCACCCTGCTCTCTTTCTACTTTAATTCCTTCATTCAGCCAGCGTTCCTCTAAGTGAAACACATCCCCCTCCATTGTCCCTCTATGCATGATGCATCCTTCACACACGTGTCCTATTCCTCACGCTCTCATTTATCACCCGTGTCCTCTCTGACTTCCTCACTGACTCTCCTCCCAGTGTGACTCTTAGCCTTCACTTCTTTCCTACGGATTGATGTGTATCTGCATTATTTATAGGGTTGCAGAGTATATGCTCTCCTTTTATTAAGTTAGATTTGACACTTACTGTAGACTTTAGAAGATTAAGAACATTTCTTTTTTAAATAAATTGCTTTTTTCCACTGTTTGCGAGTTTAAGGTGATGCCGGTAGTAGTGATAATAGCAGAAGTACTGGGCTGTATATACTCTGCATCCATATTTACAGTATTAAAACTGCACTGGTCATGGCAGCATCTTTTATAGCCCATTATAGACTCTGCCAAAATCATTACTGCTATTAAAGAGGCCTGGTTGCTTAGTTTACTTTCACACCACAAACAAACCGAAACAGAGTCCACTTGAAAGCAAAACCGACCTTTTGGGGCACCCTCGTTTCTTTCGTGTGGTCCGCAACAGAGTTTTATTTTAAGTGAGGCGAACAGATCAGGGGGAAAAGCACCGTTAATTCTGTTTTGCAATCCACCAACTCTTGAAGAAAATATCTCGCTCTAAAGATGCTAAAAGCTCCACTCAGTCAACAGTGGGTTATTAACTTTGTAAGATTGCCGGTTCTGAGGGTTCAGAGGTTTTTTCAGAACTTTTGTGTTACAAAACATTGACCTTCTCCATCTTGAAACAGTTTTTATGAAAGCATGAAGATTTATATGATTTTTAGTTAAATATTCAAACCCAAGGCCCCTGGTTCTATATCTATACAATCCATCTCCCGGAAATATTCTAGAGTTACAGTATGTGCATCATTTTTTTTTTCAAATTTTCTTAAGAGTCTGCCTTGCATATGCAACACTTTGGATCTTCATTAGTATTTCAATTTGGAATATACTCTGCTAAACAACAAGTCTTTGTATTGACTGGAACTCAACAGCTAATGTACATTATCATGTCTCGAATGTGGCTACCATTTCGCATAATAATACTCCAAGTGCCTTTTTATGACAAAACAAAGCTTTCTGGTAATATTAAACGGTCAATTAAAGTGCACAAGTGTTGTATTTGCCCCTGAAGTATGTGGTGTGAGCTAAACGTTGAACACAAGCAAACAAAGCAGATATGTCTCAGTGCTTCATTACATTTTCTTCATCCTTCTAATCGGGTTGGGGTTAGGGTAAGAGAAAGGTCAATTAAAATAATAAGGTTTGGTTTGTGCTGCTACACAAAGGGTTTCATGAATCAGCACCAATTGAGTTTCTAATCCATCGTTACAACAAACTCTTGTGAACACTTGTAAATGGCTAACATTCTAAAAGTTAATGATAAAGAACTATATTTGAAAAAAAGATTTCTTGTGTAATAGTATTCCTTGCCTGTATGGCAAGGAATACTACAAACTAGTGTCACTCTTGCACATCTGACATTATACAGTATTGAAGTTGTTAAGATTCGGCAGTCTTGAAGCAACATTAGCATTCCTTTGGAGTCATGTTTCTGACCACCTGACATATGAAGGTAAATCCACTCACGTTCAGGTTCTTAAACTCTTTTAATCCTCCCATCCACTGACTCCTGTGGGAAATAACAGGCTGTTTATCTGCTAAGTGCTCCACTATTTCCACCATCTACTTTATCCGTCTGCCACTTGATGCAGTGAAGGTTACAAACAGTGATCTTATCAGCTTTTTAAACTAATAACAGCGACTGGCAGCACCTGAAAACAGGGTTTAAAACAGCCGAACATAAGCTATAAATGGCTATAAATAAATTGTAGGCTAATGGCAGAGTCAAAAGATAATTCTCTCAAGGGACATGGCAAATGAAAAATAGGGATTCATACAGTATATTATATACAAAAAAGATTGGTTAGTACAGCTTTAAAACAAACACACTAAAGAAAAATCAATTTCTAAAGATTCCACATTCAGTTTGACATGATAATAAAAGAGGAAATATCAATGTTATGAATTCATCACTCACTCCTTGTTTGTAATGCGTATTAAACTGAAATCATTGAATTTGGCTCCAGGACAGCAGTGCAGCAGCCCACAAAGTAAAACCTGGGATCCACATTTTCTCCAAATAACCTGAAATAGAGACTGGCGAATTTGTTCCTCAAGCAGATGATCTTCACAAAAGGAAAAAGCAATAGTTAAAGGCTCTCTCCCTTAGAATTACCACTAAAATAAATCTGTGACTCAAAATGACCCTTTACACTGCTATCACGCCATAATCTTTCCTTTTTTCTCTGATGTCCAGTCCTGCTGAGTATTCTGGTTTATCCTGTATCAATCTTTCAGACTGTTCCTCCCCATAGCTCACATGTTCTGTCTCTCACGTGCGCTCTCATTTATGACCTTCCACCTGCTCTTTCTTTGACATTAGCCCCATCAGGGCATTGCGACACCGTCCTTCCCCTCTGCTTGATAGGCCATTTCTTTTAGATTTCGACTTCTGTCTCTCACTCTTTCGAACACACACAGATTCACACAACACTTCCAACAATACCCACCATCTCCATGACCTTATCTCCGCTGTACGACTCCCTCTGGAACCAAAGTCAGCGAAGCTCATTTCAACTGTTCACCCAAACAGCTGTCTCACATGGTGTTTCACATTACCGGCCGTGCATTAACACCTCTCAATGTCAAATTAGGACAAAAGACAAGGAGCGTACAGAGCTAATGCCAACAAACGACTCCTGCAGAATCCCACAAAAAGGGAGGTGGTCAATCTACCATTAACCTGCCTGTCAATGAAACCTCAAGCCAGAATAATTAATAATTAACCACAAAGGACAACTGATACACACACACACGCACACACACACACACACACACACACACACACACACACACACACACACACACACAGAAAGATGTACATACCTCCAGTTTGCAGTTTACAGTATTGCAGCAGACACTGAAGAATCCCCATATTGACAAGCTAATGTTGGCTCTAACTCTGCAGTGTAATTGGATGTTTTTTTGCAGTCACCTCCCTGATTAACCATCTGGCATTATTTGCATGACTAGGATCATTTTCAGGGTGTTACATTGATGTTTGCGTTAATGGCTGGGCAGATGGTCAGAGCGATGAAATTAGTGCCTCAAAGTATACTTGTCTTTCACACACGAACACACACAAACTGACATAAAACCCGCCATCTTGTTTTTCTGAAACTAGAAGTCACAGGAGAGGATGAAACGCAGGCAAAAATACTGACAACACAAAGACTAGACTATATTGTAAAGGTCCATTTTCAAACAAAAGGTAACCACTTCCTTAATATTAATTGACTATTTTACTCTAAAGGGGACCATTATTTACAAAATGGGAATATAGCTTTATTGAAAAAGACCTAAAAATAGTGATGGAGGAGCTAAACTCATTCGGTAAATATTTGTTGAGTGTGACTTAGGGTCATTTCCCCATAGACTTCTATACAATTGGATTACAATAACATCTATTGAAACATAAATAAAAACATGACTTTACTGATGTAGTTCATAATTCAGTACTGACAAAGAAATAAATGCACAGCTTTTTTCGGTGTCTTTAAAATTATTATTATCCGAGCATACTTGCATCTTGCGTTTTTGACAGAACTAATTGAGTTTAACATTGTTGTTGACAGCCTCCCATCCACCCTGTGAGAGTGACCCATTACTAACAGCTGCTTGATGCTTCCACAGCAGGGTCACTGTGTTCCAGGGGTTTGAAGTATAAATGTGTCGCTTTATTGTTAGACAAGATAAGGCTTCTAAAGCTCTGAATTATGAATGTGTTTTTTTTCTACTTCTGGATCAGATAAAGCTCTTCTTCTCACTGTCTGGTAATTAGGACGACTCTCAGTATATGCAGCTATGTGGATGTGTGCTTTTCTAACCCCTACATGACTATAAACCCCAGTATATGCAAAATGTTGTTATCATACTTAGAAAAATGCTCCCTGGGGTTTCGTTCTGACTTTTAATTTCAGTCCCTCGCTCCGTCTCAGCATGTTTCTAACTCAACAGCTGTCTCTCATCTCTCTCTCAATCAGGTACAAAAAAAAGCCCCCCATGATGATCCTACCGCATGAAAGGGTTTGGGTAGAAAAGGGAACAAAAGATTCAGCCCATCAATAAGCTTTACCTTGCAGTAGACCTTCAACATACTTTCCACAACTAATGTCTGATTCTCAATGCTGCTGCACTGACCTTGCACTCACTTTTAAGCTTCTAGGAAAAAGAGGAGAGGGAGGAGTGAAGGGGCGGCTGGCAGTGACAGAGACAAAGGAACCCGGAGAAAGACTCAGGGGGTGTGGATGAACGCCACCTGGCCTTCGCTGAAATACTGTACATCAAGCAGTGTGTTCACTAGCCATGGATTATTAAAGGGGTCGTATCATTTCACATTTCCATCCATCATTAAGACAGTCTCCTGTAACCTGATGGATGCATGTATGCACGATTGCTCAGTGCATGTTGAAAAAGTACATACTTCAGTCACAATATGAACATTTGTATCAATTACTCATTCTATGTTATCCTGAATTTGGGAAGAAAACTATGTTTGTCTTGCATGCCTCCACACTACGAACAATGCCAAAACACAAAACAAATCTTCATGAATTTAAGTAAACGAGAATAGGGAATGGGAATGATGTAAGACGTCATGAACAGCAAGTTGGCCATCATTGGAGGATACCAGCGACCGCAAACAATTACTTGTTTGACTAGCGACAAACCTTTCCACTTTAAACTTGTTAAACATTGTCGGTAGGCACTGTCATGTCGCTGGCTTTTACAGCCACTCCTATAAACAACGAGGAAAACAATTAAAGGACCATTGGATTACATTTAATTATTTTATGCTAACATGGAAACGAGGTAGACGTAGCAAACATCAGCAATAGACGCTGAATGTGTTGAATGGCAAACATCTGCTGACTGTTTACTGCAGGTGCAGAGATTTGCTTATTTACATTTACACAAACCACGGTAGTGAAAGGATTTAAAACATTAAATATTGTAGTTTATATGAATATAGTAGTAGACTTATTATGAATGATAGGCTGACCTTTTGTCAGTATTCAGTTCAGTTAGCCATGTTACCTCTGTCTGGATGACTCTAAATATTATCATATACTATAAAATTATAAACCTTTAGATTTCAAGGTCCTGTATCAAACCATTTGTTAACTTGACATGGGCAATTTGAAATTGCTGTCAGGTGTAGACACAAGAAAGACGATGACATCAATAACAGTACTTTACATTGTTCTCTTAATTCATAAGTACAGATGTCATTAACAACTTTATTTATTTTTTAAATAATGCTCCTGTGTTTCTGCCCGGAGCTTCTCTTGGTAAGGGAATTTATATTTTGCACGCACTTTTTTCAAAACAACTGACAGATGACCAGGGAAAACTGATAGATATTGAAGGCTGATGCCTATAGACCAGGGGTATTCAACTAAAATTCAACGAGGTCCAGTTAGAGAAAATCTCCCCATGCAAAGGTCCGGAACTTCAAAAATGTCTACACTGGTTTATGAATTAGTGTGATATGTAGTGAAGTAGCCTGCAGCTTTATCAACGTCTGCATGTAATCAACAACTGACTGCCAATCAAATAAAGAAAGTACAATTAAAAAACAACAATATTTATTGTCTATTAACATTGAACTATACAGATATACAATAAATACTGTGGATATGTGTAATGTTCCTCTCGGGCTGCATTTAAAAATAAAATAGGAGAAAATAAATAAAATAGCTTTTGAAAATGTGTGCATCTTAAAAGTGCTTCATTTTAGATAAATAAAATAAAGTGTAGCAGCCCAGCAAATAAGTTCCCGTTTCTTTCTTTGTAACCCGTTTCACATCATCGACTTAACTGTTTCAGCCGATTACAGAACAAATAGTCAGTCCTTATACAACATCATAGCCACAATTGAACAGTTTTAGAAGTTTCTCTTTCTTTTCCCTCTTATATTGGCAGTCGCCTCGACTCCACTTTGTTTTTGTTCAGCTGCAAGAATTGAGCTCGAGCAGGATGGGAACATGGAATGAGTCCGTCCACTCAGGTTAAAAGCCTCTGTTCTCACTGTCGCCCATTTCCTCTTCTTGGAGAGCGCCCATGTGTAATTAGTTTGTCTCTCCATGTCCTGACCCGCTAACACGCCTGTTCACCGTCGTCCTCCTCTCAACTTGCTTCTCTCCCTGTATCCTAACTCTTCCTCTTCACCACTCTCCTCTCGCTTCTCTCTGCCACGCTCCTTCGTCTCTTCCTTCTGTGTTTCTCTCCCTGTATCCAGCGCCATACACATTAATCATTACATAATGGTATGTGAGATGTATTCGTCCATGACGTAATTGTCATGTATATCGTATTTCACATTAAAATAATACACATACATTATAACTTATATCACACACTACAAAGATGGTAAGAATAGTTATTTTACCAACAATGTGGAATTTATTGCCTACAACATATTGCACAGATTACGACTGCACAGCGCGGAGGTCAGGCAATAACCGCCAAATAATAATTCAGACAGGGAGCTCCCGCACCGCCTGCCTGCCGCTAG
>NW_011364727.1:22872-29196 GCF_000735185.1 Notothenia coriiceps
CTGCTTCGCCCTCAGCACCCCCCTTCCCGCGCCCATGCCCGTCTCTTTCGCCCCCTGTCGGCAGCGGTTAAGATAGAATCGCCCCGTCAAAATTGAAATCCCCTATTAATGTATTGATTATAGGTCCGGGTCCGTATAGGTCGGTGTCTGGGTCCGGATCCGTACCGTGGTCCGCCTGTTGCCGACCCCTGCTATAGATGGGATCCTCCAAAGATGGCCGCGGCGACCCAGAATTCATAGTGGTTTCCATTCGCTATCGTGAAAAACAACAGCAAAACTATATCAAAACATGAAACTCTCACAACGTGCAGTATCATCAAATACTCAATTATACAGTTGTGTGTTCACTACTTAATAAACACATATATCTTTGCTAAAACCAGAGAAGTAGGGTGCCTTAGTAGGTTGTGTTTCAAGTTTTAGTAAAATTCCTGCTTTTGGTAAGTATTGAGCAAAAGCCTCTATAATTAAGACTTGGATTTTCTATTAAAACACATGTAAAAAAAACAAAAAAACAATGGATCATTTTGGTGCATTCCTTATTTATTTAAGAGCTCAGTTGCAGCCATTTAATAACTTGATATGTACTGTGTCATAATTAAAGACATGTCCAGTGACTCCACTGACACTGTACACTGAGCAGAGTGTGGAGTGGTTTCATTTCCATATGAGGCTGTTGTGCAGGCTGCTGAGTTTACTATCACTGACAAAGACCAACAGCCTGTTCACGCGCAAACACACTAATGGAGAAAAATGACTGAGGAATGGCGGGGAGGATAGATGGATAGAAAAGAGGACAATAGATGGTAGGTGGCTGAGCGGTGTAGAAGGATAGGGATTACAGGATCAGCTGATGAAGAAAAGATGACCTGACATCTGAAGAATAGGGTTCCCTTCACACTCCATGAGTCTCTTTTCTGCCTCTGTCAGGAGTTTACACACACATACACACACACAAATACACAAACTACCCACAAACACGTACACAATGTACTAAACGAGGACCCTGCGTTTCTTCTACAAAATGCATCAAAGCAGTCCAGCATTGTTAAAGTTTCTCATCCAATATTCCTGAGTGTCTCATCAAATTCAAGATGTTATAGGTGCATCAGCATTGTGCTTGAGACCAATAGAGTACACACACACACACACACACACACACACACACACACACACACACACACACACACACACACACACACACACACACACACACACATACAGTACACACGTACACGCACACAAAACACAGATCTGGCGCAGGCTCTTAAAGCTGCATACTGTGGGAATGCTGTGGTACGGTACAGAGGGTGCGCTGCGTCGGGGTGGAGCTGCAGTGTGTTTGAATTTTTCCAGGCAGGATAGGATTGAGATGCCCTGCAGTGATCAGAGAGGGCTACTCTGCAGGGGAGGGGGGGCACCTGCTGCTCAGTACATCATCTCAGGGGTTTAAAGCTGCCGCTGCATTGGCGTGTGTGTTTTCCTCCTCTCAGTACTATGGTGTTTTTTGGTTTCCCTGTCTGTGTAATTCCTCACCTGCCCAATAAGTGTCCTCACTGTGCTAACCGTTCAGCCCTGATCTGTTGCTGCCTCCACAGCTGCTCCCAATCTCTCATTGGTGTCCACAGAGAGCTAAATGTCAACAATCACGGACCTCTACACTTGGAGACCTCAAAAATCGGGGCTGTCCAACTGTTAAAACATGGAGGGATTTAAGGTATTCTGTCGCAGGCATTCTGAGCTCTTTATGCACATTTTAGGTTACACAGCATTTCTTCAAACTTTAACTGATGGAACAACTTACGCCCATGGTGTAATAAAAGGTTAACAAAGAGGATGCCGCATGCTTGAGCTTTTAAGATTCACAATATTTACCTTAACGTTGGCCAAACATAAAATACACACAACATTTAGACGAATGCATGCAACTGAATGTTTTTCTTTGTGGGCGACCAGCGTCACTGGTTTGTTGTGTTAAGTCTTATTTTGGCTTCACCAATCGGGCGCAGATTCAGCCCACTGGCATTAAGTCCTTATAAAGACGCACTTTTCCTACACCATTTATGGAACTTTATGTCCTTGATAAATATTTGCTTTATTTGTAATGATGATCTTTAAAAAAGCACAAAGTAACTTGTAAAAAAAAAAGGATGAATATCTGGGTATGTCCATTTTGCTTAAAAGGTCATAACGGTAATTTATCAACCACAAAGTAAACTGCGCAATCACTATTTCACTGTAACACAAACAGCCATCACTAAAACATCAGATGTAAGATGGTTATCCTCGATATTGTGCTCCTCTATGCTGTGCTGTGCTGTTCAATCCCTTTCTGGCAAGGTCCGGATAAACACCTCATACTTTGCTGTTCTCTCCCATAATCCCACTTGGCAGCCATGCAGCACATCAGACAGGGGGAATACAGCTTGTAACCAGATAGGCCGCAATAGGCATGGTATCTGCTCCACACTGATATGGTCGAATGGCCCTCAGACATAAACACAGGAAATACATGTGAATACTAATTATTAGTGCATGTACATTCACACACATGGATTCATTGATTTAATGGATATTGGTAATTAGCATATAGTTCAATCATATAGAACCTCTTGTGGTTTGAGGCTGTTAAAGATGGTATCTCTGCTATGCAGTCGAAACCTGAGCAGCATTTTAAACATCTTGGAGTTTTTTTATGACTCTTGATCACCTTGAATGGTCTATTTCACATTCCTGATGATAAGGTCATATGCAGCTGTAAGGTCAGCCCCCTACCTATGTTTGTGAGACATTATGAAAACCCCAATGGCCTCCAATGGGTTCACCACCCCTCTCTTCCTTTATGCATCTGCATTATCTTTCCTCTCATTTTACACCCCCTCTCCAGCTGCCAGGATGCCTAAAATCCTATTTACTTGATTTGACTTATACATGTAGTGGCACTGACCGACTGCCAGCTTTAGTCGAACCCCGCTGAGCCAACATCGTTTACAGACTTGGACACGTACAGTAGCTCCCTTTGTGTTCTTTAAAGGGAGGTGAAATTATAAGGAGGGGAAGATGGCACATGAAGAATGCATTTTTAATTTTGCCCCTGATGTAACACACTCCAACGAGGCTCATGATTGATGATGGTGCTTTGTCTTTTCGGCTCAGCAGATGTAGCCAGCTGACTCTGTGTAAGGAAAGACAAAGAGAGCACTTGCGCACACACGCACACACACACACACACACGCACACGCACGCACACACGCACGCACGCACGCACGCACGCACGCACGCACGCACGCACGCACGCACGCACGCACGCACACACACACACACACACACACACACACACACACACACACACACACACACACACACACACACACACACACACACACACATACGCACACACACACATGCAGTTCTATGCATCTCCTGTTATGTCACTAAACATCCCAGGAATTGAATAAATAAAATGATATGCTGGGAGGACCTGCAATACAATTGTATCACGCCAAGAGTATTCACTTCTTTCATACTGTTGGCAGTGTTGTTTTGAGCTGCAGGGGAAATTCATTCATGTTTTCAAAATCCAGATAGTAAAATGTGTTGGACACCAAATCACAACTCCCCCTCAGAGACACAAAATGTGGACACTTGCTTTGTGGATTCACATAATATAATTCTGCACAGTTTCAGAAGCAGCATACACGCATAAACTGAAATTCTACTGAGATTTTATCTCAACCAACACTTTGATCTTTTCAAACTGAATCTCACTGGAGCTGGACATTAGTGCAACACAACAGATAAGAGAACAAACTCTGCCTGAATTTGGGTGCTGGAGATATGACAAGCAGAACTATAATGGAAAATGTTTTCCTGCCTTTATCAGAATAATGTATACTGTATACAGCAAATGAGAAAACTCCCTGGGGTCATTAGATTATCTTTATTATTAAACAGCTCTGCAGTCTGTCTGTAAATGACCTCACATGGAGAGTGAACAAAGATTGTACTATGTCCAAAACATATCTTCCTTACTTGTCAAACACCCAGGAAAATTGCAGTCCCCATTCTTTATAAATAACTCGGTGATCATATCATTAATGACTATCCTTAGTTTTGCATTTCAATTACACTGAGAATTGGATTCCAGATAGTGATTGGTTTCAGGTTATTATTATCACCGCAGCTCTGTTGAACAAGACGGCGATTGAAGATAATTTGACGGACTCGGTGTTACACATTATTACAAAATGACTTTATCTTAATGAAATTAGCTTTTGTAATGTAATATGGTGTATGCTGTGCCATGGACAATTTATCTCACCCATCCTCTTTAACCTCTGCAGCAAATTTGCTGTCACTATCACAAATAACTATTAGGTTTCCCAGTGTTCATGTTGTTTATTTATTTATTTTAATCGTTTATTTGGTAGGGACATTGTACATTAATGAACACTTAAAACAATAAATGCGCCAAGCGTAAATATGCCAGATTTAGCTTTGAGCTACTTTCCCTCACATAAAACATTAAGAAAATGAAATTTACAAACATAGCAAATACAAATACATAAAATGCAAGAAAAGTGCTAGAGTAATAGTAGAATACTCAAGTATTTATGACATGGCAATACAATACAGCAGCATCGATACATAAAGTGCAAGAGACTTCTGCCTGTTGTTTAGACAGCAGCAGAAGACATGCACGTAGTACAACATGCTTGGTTTAATCCTGATCCAACAAAACCTTGTTTTCCAGTGATCGGCAGAAAATGTGACAACAAAAAAGGTTGTTTTTACAGCTTGTTAAGATCACAGAATTAAACGGTTTTCCTCATGATGAAAAGCTTTGCTGAGCATCTAGGTATTTGTTCAGATGAGGGAAAAACATGAAAATAAGAGAAATCTAAAAAAAATAATATTTGTTTATGATCTATCTGGCCTTATAGCTATTAATAGACAGTTTGATCTCTCCAAGAGAAAATAAATGTTATAATGAACCTATTCAATAGTCAATTCTTTGTTTAGTTGTATAACATCCTATATATTTATTCAACAATAATTCTGTGCGAATTGCTTTCTTTAGCACAGTTTCTCAAATAAGTTATGAATGCATGTATGCTCTGATTACTGTACAGTATGTGAGTCACCTCCTCCTTCTGTACCCATGTGATATTGCCTCGTCTTAAAACTTGGAGCATCTCCTCTGGGAGGAAAGATGATGGACAGGGAGGATAGAAAGGAGTCTTCAGGGCTGGTTTATTGTTTGCTTCCTTCCCTCTTACTGTGTTCTCTTGTTATCTTACACTCCTTCTCCATGACCCAGACTTCTTATGCTACCGCTCTAATGCATAAAGAAACACCTTATCTCCGCGTCACAAGAGACACATTATCTCTGTCTCACTCCGTGTCTCTTTCAATTTCTTTTTTTGTCTCATAAAAGAACAGCCATCAGCCCTCTCTTTAATCACTTGTCTAGGCAGTTAGATGTCCAGGCTATACTTGAGAACAAGGTCAATCAGAAAACGTATCAAAATCCACAAACTGAAGCTGAAGTCATGCAATCTTCTACTCAACAGTTGCTTTCTGGTGACTTGTGATTAATGCCCTGGGACGTAATTATTGAACAGCAAATCCCTCTCCAATTCATGGCATTAAGAGCATAAAACGGCCACTTGAATTACTCCCCAGGCCAGAATATGACTGAATCAGGGAAGGGAGAGCAAATCTGATGAGGCTGTCTAAAAATACTCCATCATCCGGCGTGAATATAAGAGGCATGAATCTGAGCGACACTTTGATTTATAGTGTCCGCGGTAAATGCATGAAAATTAATTCAGAGAAAATGTCTGCTTTGCTGAAAAGTTATAATCTGAAATAATGTAGATAGAAAGTCAATGTCCTTTGGTGTATGTCATTGGAACAGAAACAGTATGTAGACTCAGGCAGGGAACCAATGTGTGCTGAGACCTGCTGCTTTCCGGAGAGATTTAAAATACTGTATACCCTGTTCTTTCCAATCTAAACACTGATGCTATCCTCCCAGAGATTACCGGGGTCAGCGCTGGGTCAGGACAGTAGTCACTGAAATGCGTCTCATCAACTATCGGATATTGCCATCGCAATGTGAGATGTTCATGGTAAAGACAGAAAACACACACACACACACACACACACACACACACACACACACACACACACACACACACACACACACACACACACACGCGAGGGGTTCAGAAACTAAAGAAAGATTCAAGTATTGGCTGAAAATCCTCTCGATTTCCATTTCTCTCTCTCACCTTCTGCGATGATCTTCTCATCCAGTAT
>NW_011364727.1:29234-32634 GCF_000735185.1 Notothenia coriiceps
CACACACACACACACACACACACACACACACACACACACACACACACACACACACACACACACACACACACACACACACACACACACACACACACACACACGCAGAGGGATTACATTAAAGGTCACATGTCATGCTTTTCCGGTTATTACCCGTCCCCTTGTGTATTATGAAGGTTTTTCTGCATGTAAACGGTGTGCAGTCAAAAAAACCTTCATAATACACAAGGGGACGGGTAATAACCGGAAAAGCATGACATGTGACCTTTAATGTAATCCCTNATGAGGAATGGCTAAAATGCATGATCTGTTTGGTATTTTGAAAAATAAAAAGTAAAAATATGCCTTATATAGGTATGGTCCTACACTATATTATTCAAATATAGCATGATAGGTCCACTTTAAGACATGCAACTGCAACGAAAGTAACAAACACAATGCAATATCCTTTTCAATTTCAAAGAACACAAATTGGGTTATTTACAGTTGTTGTTTTGTGTGGTAGAGGGTCAATTTCGTTGATGCACGTTGCACCCCGGGCCGTTGTTTTGATATTCCGCTGAAGTATACGTGACGTAATAACTATAATAATTTTTCGAGGGAAGGGGGTGGGGGGTCAGAAGGCCTAGGTATAAAAGTCACGGCTCGCCACTGCTCAAACCAAAAACTTGCGCACACACACAATTGTGCAAATCAGTCAGACGGACGCACTCACACTCGCAATAAATTGCAAACACATAGAAGCACTGGAAGTCACATGCATACAATAGTGATGATCTCATCCACTATAACCGACATGGCTCTCTCAGAATTCTGCACACATTTACTCTCAAGTTTTATTTATCTTTTGAACTAATATCTTACTGCAGAACAAACACTTTTCATTTATGATGCGTTTCTTATTACTTTTTCACCTGCAGGAGAACATTTTATCTTCACACAACTAAAACGTTTTCCATCTTATCGAATGGTGCCCTTGAATAATAAATAGTATGTATATGTGTTCTATGTTTGTGCTGCATGAAAACTGCACATACGTACCTGTTCAACAGATGTTGAGAAGTCATCAGCAGCAGTGCCCCTGTATTGATTTTATTATGAGCAGTCACAGTCAGCCAAAGGATATTGTGTAGGAGGGTGATGTTGGAGAGTTTAGTGAGGCTGAGGAGTGCCGGTTGCAGAATGCTTGATGAGTGGAGCTCGCTGCCAGGGGATAGGCCAGCCGTTGGTGTCAGTCAGAGGAACACAGATGGACAGGATTGGACAGAGACTCTGTTTCTGATTCATTCTTTCTACGTGCAGGACTTAGATATGGACCTTTTACAGCCTTTATCATATCTCTAAGAATGGTCCTATAGTTACAGTGGAATCAGAAGCTCCCGTAGATGTAAGTTCTGTTCGCTGACAGCAGTGACAAGGTTCATAACAAAAGGATCAGATATACAGCGGGAGGCAGAAAGCGCCCAGATATTCAGACAGAGACACAATACAAGTGTTGCGGGATTGCAAAGAGATTGTATTTCTTGATGGAAATGTGGCTTGTAAATCACCCAGGAACACTGTAGCAGTCATGGGACTCCTCTCACTTTTTACACACACACACACACACAAGTATATTTAACCAACATATCGCAAGGTAGCTATACTGTAGCTTTCCGATAAGATGACTTCCCAATTTCCCCTTTTTCCAATCTGTGATGTTCACATAATGACCTTTGACATTTTAGTTTTGGTAACTCAGTTGATGACATTCACGGAATACTACTCTATTCAACTGTGATTTTGAGGTTATAATGCTGTTTAAAATGTCAACAGATGCTAACATCCTTTTAATCAGGAAAATTACACCAAACAATCTCCCCAGGCAGTTTCTAGCGGACGGCTCGGTGTGTGTGTGTGTGTGTGTGTGTGTGTGTGTGTGTGTGTGTGTGTGTGTGTGTGTGTGTGTGTGTGTGTGTGTGTGTGTGTGCCAGTTGTCTCCCAACCTTTCGAGGACATTGCTGGTTGTAAGGACATTTGGGGTAATTCTTGGAAATAGGATGGCAGCTCCTTCGAAAAGTAAACAACTCCATCTGCTGTGTTCATGTGTTATCTCTGCATGCTCCTGAGTGTCAGACCAGTCTTGTGTGTTCGGCTCCTGAACTCCATCCACACTGTCTGGCTAGCCCAGCCATGCAGGAGCTGCAGGACTCCTGTCATCTTTAATTCACATGGCCCCAGTTTGTTTCTGTCTCTTATCGGTTTGTGCCAAAATCCCCTGGTCCACTCATCATTCATCTCCTCCTCTGCCTGCCTTGGTTAGACTTCTGAGTGTTAAAGGAAAAACCAAATAAGTGGAAGACAGAGGAAGACAACAAATACTGGATAGGTCTGAGAGAGCATGAAAGATGAAGTGAAGTTAATGTTTTGGTAAGATAATTAAAAAGGGGGAATGGATGAGATGCCGTTGGGAAAAAAAGGCAAGAGATAAAGAGTGCTTCATTTCCCCCTCCTCCTGCTCCCCTCTGTGTATATCTTTGCAATGTGTTTCTGCCGTCCTCAGTTGATCCTTACTATCCGCAGACCCATTCTCACAGCGTTAGAATATATCCTCAAAGATAAGGATGTGGTAGGAAGGGAAAAGGGAAGGGTGGTTTGTGAGAACTGGGACAAACGAGGCCGGATGTCTTGACGGTATATGTATCTTAGCAGGTGATGAGAGGTGTGTTTGAGGCGTGGCCCTGCTCCTGAAGTTAATTGTGAGAACAAAATAAAATTGCTGTGGAAAATATTTCTGCATGGCATCAATAATATGGAATAATACTGAAGTCAGATGTATGCAACTATCCACTGCTGTGATACCATTGACCTTTGATTTCATTATTTCCATGTCTTTTCCCTTTAGGCTTCTTAAAGTTCACATGTCATGGCCATTTCCACTGATCATAATTCCATTGTTGAGGTATACTAAAAATAGAAAAATACTGTGCAATTTTCCAAACTCACATTGGTTTCGCATACAGCATCTCTGTAAAGTATGTGTATTCAGCAGTATTCACTTTCTCCACTAAACGGCTCGCTGCAGCTCCCCCCCTCCGTGATTTCCTTCTTTAGCGATACACAGCCAAACACAGCCAAACTCAACCTGAACACACACAAAGTCACAGCCGAAATAAAAACAATAAGTGTGGCTTTATATTTAGTAAGAAAAAGGTTTATAGGTTGATAAACGCCGTGAGAATGGGTCTGCAGAGAGAATTTTGCGCGATCCCAACTGTCTGTTATCAGCCTGCAGCAGGGAGCAGAAATCAGCAGGGCTGCCTGCACTGAGTGTGTGTGTGGATTGGTCAATTTGGACCAATCAGCGTAAGCACGTACCCGGAAGAATCAAATGGATGATGACGTCATGATGACGTTTCACCAA
>NW_011364727.1:32898-42212 GCF_000735185.1 Notothenia coriiceps
TGGGTGAGTTCCCTGGAACACTGGGGACACATATTCATGTATACATGACGTACAAAAGTGCATTTTGCATGATAGGTCACCTTTAAGTGTAATTTGGCATGCTTTTATTTTGAAGGCGAGTTTACGATGTTGATAGGAAGTTGTTGTTGCTAAGAAAACAAGAAAAGCTTCACAGCGGGCGGAACTTGTCATAAATTCCGCGATAACAAAACCCACCCATTTAGAGGGAAGATATGATTGATCAATTGTACTGTCATTTGACATTACTCTCTCGTTCAGTTACTATAGCGGGTCCTCTGTGAATTTACAGCAGGACCACCAATCAGCTCCTGTCTTCACAGTAACTCGCCGAGGCGGCCATAGGAGCTTCTGTCATTTAACCCGTTCCATTCAAACAGAAACTGAACAGGCATATTCAAAGGATTTATTTATTTGGAAATGTTATTTTAAATATAATTAAATCAAGTTATTTTGGTAAAACTAATGAAAAATATTTGTAAAAAAATATTTATAAAAAGATATTTATATAGGCCGGGACTCGATTAAAAAAATTAATCTAATTAATTACAGGCTTTGTAATTAATTAATCGCAATGAATCGCATTTTTAATCGCATATAAATATTTGACCTGAGAACAGTGAGAAGCAATTTTTTTCACATGGATTTTAGTATACCATTGAATAATGACTGAATACATAAGCTTAAGCAACAAAACATTGTTTATTTTTTTCAATGAGGTTCTTAACCAAGACCAACAGAAAAGTGCAATTTTTTGCCATAAAGTGTAGCAATAGCATATTTAGGAATATAGTACATTTCAGAGATTCAGGTAGCCTATAGGTAGGTAGACCTTCTGTAAACTATAACACTTTGTTTTTTAAGTATAACACAATACTTTCAAGTACATTCAGAACATTGGAAACCCTGACTATTAGAAAACATCTCTCTGTTGCTTCAGAGGCCATAACAGACTTTGTTGATTTACCAACAGTTGATTTAAAAAATCTAATANCCGCGGTGCAAAAATAAGTGCGATTAAAATGCGTTAATTTTTTTAACGCGTTAATTTTTGTGTAATTAATTAATCTTAATTAACGCGTTAAAGTCCCGGCCCTAATATATATATATATGTTTTTAACCTTTTAAATATTATTTTGTAGAATTTGGAGAGGGCCTAGAGGGCCCGGACGGCACGCCACTGGGTTTGAGGTACAGTAAGCCAGTTTCATTATTCCCCAGTGTTTACTGACAGATACTGGAAAGGCCTCAGTGTGCAGTCCTGGCTTCATTATCCCACGCTGCTACGGGTAGAGAAAGAAAAGGACACACACAACACACACACACACACACACACACACACACACACACACACACACACACACACACACACACACACACACACACACAGCAGCAGCATCTCACAGAGATATTTAAGAGGGTGCCACAACAGGGAGTTTAATATTTGCGAATATTTAAGACCACATTTTTGCAGCATGAGAATGTCTCCCACGATCTGAAATGAATAAAACATGACTCTCGCACATTTGTTTTTTGTCTAACTCATAACAAACACTGGCATAAGGGTGATACGATTCAATGTTAATTTCCAGGAAACAAAGTTAGTGTTGGAGATGATGAGCATCCAGTTTGTCATGTTAAGTTATGAGCACCTCTGTTGCTCAATGGTGACTTTGTCTTTGAGCAAGGGAGAACTGTAAGAATTGAAAGCTGTAATCCGTCACACCACTCATGATAAATCTCGCTGACAGTCGCTGTAGGCATCCCAGTCAAAAAACGTACATTTATAGGCCCTATTACAGTTTAAGGATTATAATTGAATTTTTAGTATCTGTTTGACTTTGGTTCAGAGCCCTGTGCTCCTTTCAGAACATTAAAACACTATTTCACTCACCCTTTCCTCCTCCTCTCTGAGGTCCGGCATGGTACTGATACACAAGCTGATGACCGTCACTGCGACCATGATGACCGACAGGCAGGCAAAGATCTTTCCTGGTATGCCAGACTGCGGATTCTCCACCATATCTCTCAGCCAGTTCATCACTTTCCGGTATCTGGTCTCTTCCACCGGCATACGCTGCATGGCGTTCCTCTGCCTGCACTCCTCCTCGTGGCGCTCCAGCTCGTTCATCTCCTCAATGCGCGTGTACATCTTCCTCTTGCAGCAGCGCTCCATGTACGTCAATTCCACCCCCCAGTAGGTGAGCTCATCATGCAGGGAGAGGACGCACATCTCCCGCAGAATGCGCAGTTTACCCGCAGCCAGGAAGTTGAGGATGACCCTGAAGGCAGATGGCGAGCGATCGAAGAAGAACTCCTTGCAGGCTTCGTCATAGTCGTCGCAGACGCTGGCGATGTCCTCAGGAGACCGGCAGCCACAGAGGCGTCCAAGGCGTGTGAGAGGGAACTGCTCCAGGGTGGTCCAGGGGAAGGTGTAGCGGTTTCCCCCTACGTTGATCACCGCCAACAGGGCGTGGTCGATGGACACCAGATCCTCCGGCCGACGGATTAATTGAGCCCTCTGGTAGTACACACCCTGGAGAGTGGACAATGAAAAGGTGACATTTTGACAACTTATTTGAAACAATTATTCAATTTTTTTTATATTTGATTGTAGTAAAAGTCGTACTCTTACCTTGATGGTCTCAGTCTCGGGGATCTCTGTGAAGATGCGGTCGAAACTGCTGTCATCACTGAGGGACAGATTACTGAAATCATGGTTGGCGTTGCTGATGATGGGCATTGCAGCATCTGGAAAGCTCGCTGCTCCGGACTGGGCAGCTCAGACCAGGTAACGAGGGCAGAACGAGTCTACAGATTGCTCCAGGCCAACTTTCTGGCCTCAGGAAACAGCAGTCCTTTCCTTAATCACAACCTCCAACAGCTCACGTCAAAGCTTGCACAAGAGAAAAGAGATCCTGCCACAGCCCAGGTCTATTGTAGACGAGCAGATCATAAACATTTCTGTATCTTTCAGTCCTTTTGGCCTCAGAGCCCTTCATAACAAGATGTTCTCCAATGACATATAAGATATGGCTTTGGCTTCCGACCAACAAAGGCAAAACACAGAAAAGGAGAGGAACGAAGAGTACCAGGAATCCTTTTGTCACATTTGAACGTGGGTGAGTTTTGACATTTCCATCAGAGGTCTTCAATAGACAGCATATCACGTTTCAGCATCAGATCAGTGGGTAATCCTGGTCTGTAGTGAGAGTCTGGAAAAGGAGAGCCCCGATAGAGAGTGGGTTAGGATTGATCAGTGGCTGAAAGCTGCAGAGGATGAGCTGGATGAGTCAATGAGGTGTCCTGGGACTGTGCAGGATCCTCAGTGTTGCTGCAGCAGGATTAGTGAGGACCTGGAGATGTAGTGGCATCATGCAGCCACTGAGAGAGAAAGAGAAATGTCAGAATGGAGCTATGAGAATGACTGAGGTTTAGACGTGACAAAGACTAGGAAAGAGATGTGTGCAAAGACAAAAAAGGGTGAGGAGATAGTACACCTCAATGAGACTGCAGTACTGTAGGCTCCACCCTCCTCTTTCACTTCATCACAGTCACACATCAGATCTGTTGCTATAAATGACCAGTATGGTCAGCACACAACTTGATCAGATAGTTATGGTATTTAGACTCAACATCCAATACAGCCAGCATGGATGGTTTATTTAGTATGGGTATTTAAAAGTCTAAAGATTAAGCAGAAAAGAACATTCAGGTCTGTGGTGTTATTCACACTCAGACTGAGTTTTGGTCGCTGTAAATGGGCAGAGATCCGAGCAACAGAGGGTCCAAAATATTTTTCTTGGCACTACAATTGCCCTGAAAGTTTTTGGCATCATTAGATGTTACAGTTGCCCAGAATGGTCCGCTGAGTATCAAAGCCTTAAATAGTTGTGGCTAATATCAAGCTGGGTCCTCTTATCACAGTATTTGTCATTTATTATGTGAATAACTCATAGTTCGTTATGTTCCTATTGCAGAGTTACATACAAAAATACCAGCTGCCAGCATATAAAGAAGTAAGAACTGCAACAACAAAACAAGGACAATAGACCTTTTCCACAGCTGACATTGTGATGGTCATAGAAAAAGCACAGGCTGCATTCCAGTAAGCCATTGTTGATGCTATCAATTTCACTTGTGTCTGGGCTGCTATGACATGTCAATGCATACCTTTTTGAGGTATGTTTTGATCTATAGATATAATACTTTGTGCGAGTGGCAGTACAATCAACCAGCTCGACGACCATCTGAGATGAAAGCCACTCTGTGAGGCAGTGGGTGAGAATGGTTTTAGTATTGAGTGGTTTGGTGGCAAAGGATGAAAGAATAAGACCCCAGTTGAAACAGATGGAATTATCCTTAGAGACTCATTGTTCCTTTCTTCTTGTATATAGCTTCTCCCGATAAAGCTGACATACATTTGGGTGGCTACCCTGTGATTTTCTCTTGCCAGCTTTTTTTGTGAAAAAAAAAGCAATGATAGATTTTCTACACAAGAATCTCTAAGGACAATTACAGACTTTTCTACATGTTTCTAAATACATATTCAGGTACCTGAGGTCCAGGTACCAATACCACACTGTGAAAATACACCACTAAAATGTAAAGTCTTGCATTCAAAACCTCACTTATATAAAAGTATGTAATTGAGTTTTTCTTGCAATAATACTGCTGAATTCATGTTTTTGTTGAATGTTGCTGCTGTAGTTCTTTTTGAGGAGTTAAAGCTACGGCCATGTATCGTATTCTAAAAAGATTCTCATATTTCTGTATCGTCAGAAAATCCAATGAGAACCATATATCACTTAAAGGTGGGGTAGTTAAGTTTGAGAAACCGGCTCGAGATACACTTTTAGTTATATTTCATGGAATTCTCTTAACATCCCGATAGCAATTAATATCTTAAGTGCTTTAACAAAAAATCCATAAAAAAATGTAATCTGTGGAAGCCGTAGTACTGTAAAAAGCAGAGGAGGGGCTATGTGAGGAAGTGACAGATTTTTTCC
Organism: Notothenia coriiceps; assembly: GCF_000735185.1. NCBI lineage: Eukaryota > Metazoa > Chordata > Actinopteri > Perciformes > Nototheniidae > Notothenia > Notothenia coriiceps. The sequence continues at coordinate 37,926 of NW_011364727.1, forward strand.
GGCTGTGTATTTTCAAATTCTAGCGCACTCAAGCTGGTTTCTCCAAAATGACCTACCCCACCTTTAATATTTAACTTTTCATGAGCTAAGAAATACAGCCATAGTTTCAGCTTTGTTATGATGCCTAGTTATGCTGTGTGCTGCTATAGGCTTAGACTGTTGGGAAGCTCACCTTTCTCCTCTCTACTTTATCAGTGGTGTAAAGTAACTAAGTAGATTTACTCAAGTACTGTACTTAAGTACGATTTTGAGGTACTTGTACTTTACTTGAGCATTTCCATTTGTTTCTACTTTGTACTTCTACCCCACTACAATTCAGAGGTAAATCGTGTACTTTAACTTGATTTAATACCTATATTTTGCAGATATGGATTTATTATGTGAAATATAATCAAAACTTAAATAAGACTTTAGTTCCACCTGGAGTAAATTCAAAAGCTTCCCTGCAGCATACCAAGTCATTAAAACTAGCTACACCTTTAGCAGCATTGATGCATCAATAATTATAATAAAAAAACATGATATAAATGATTCTTAAATGGGCCAATCTGCATAATGAGTACTTTTACTTTTGGTACTTTAAAGGGGACTTATCATGCAAAATGCACCTTTGTACGTCTTTTATACATGAATATGTGTCCCCGGTGTGTCAGGGAACTCACTAAGTGTCAGAAAACACAACCCTCTCTCTTTTCCTCCATACCCAAATCTCTAAAAACCGGGCTGCAACGGATCTGATACAGACTGATCCAGATTTGAAATATCTCTGAAGTCAGAAACAAGGAGCTCCGCCTATATGTGCAACTCTCCACCTATCAGGGGAATGAGAGGTTGCCGTGGCATGGTAACAGCAGGGGGGCGTGGTCAGCTGCAGCTCATTTGCCACAGAATCAGCCCTTGCAAAAAAACAGGGCTGGAAAAGAGCAAATAGAGCGAAATGAGGCATGGCTAAAATGCATGATCTGTTTGGTATTTTGAAAAAAAGAACTTCACAGACATGTTTTATATAGGTATGGCCCTACAATATATTATTCAAATATAGCATGATAGGTCAACTTACATTTTGATGCCAATAGCTTTTTACTTTTACTGAAGTCACATTTTGAATGCAGGACTTTTACTTGTAACAGAGTATTCCTACACTTTGATACTTCTAGTTTTACTGAAGTACAAAATCAGAGTACTTTTCCCACCTCGGCTCTTATAAGCACTTATTTTCCATAAAATAATTTTACTAACTCAGCATCCAGCGCATAATGCCCTGAGTTTTTGTAAATATAACATTCACATTTTATTTATTTTTCATTTGAATTGTCTATGTCGATGTTACCTTTTTTCCTAAGTAATTGATAGGTTTCTCTAGAAGTTTTGCCTGGTCCACTGTGAGGATCTAAGGACAGGGGGTGACATATGCTAATAGTGGCCTAAATAAACACAATGTTATTGATCAATTGATTAAGATCAATGGCGTTGAGTAAAAAGGACAATATTAATCTTTAAGATGTAGTGGAATAGTGGTAAAAAGTTGTATAACAAATGAAATGCTCAAGTAAAGTCATAGCACATCTCATTTGAACCTAAGTAGAGTATTTTAATATATATAAAGTTACATTCCACCACTGGCAGGCACCCATACAACACTCATCTGTCACTGTGACCAGCTGTGACTCACAGCCTTGAAGGTGTCCTATAAGACGAATACAGAGTCTAACAGGCCTGTGGGTGTGTCATAAGTACAATAGCACTACATCTTCTGTTCACAACAGCTTATATAGAGCAGGAATATTATCATCAGTATTGCGATTATTCTGCTCATTGACTATTTACAGTTGTACCCACAGGCTTATTGAATGTGTGACTGGACAGCAGCGACAGTTTGAAGCACTGGGCCGCACCAACAGGCTTCACTTATTCAGATCCAGGAGAATAGGATCCTGTACTGGAGGAACCAATAAAGAGAGCATGATAAAGAATATATTAATCGATTTGTATTCCCTGTGAATGTGGCCCTTTTTTCGCGGTGGGAAATTTAATTGAGTTATCAGCTTTGCTGTACCTCCCCCTGTTCTCCGCTGGACACAAGTAATAGACTGTGAAGCGAGGATAACAGAAGAAGTGGAGAGTAAACTTGCTCTTTTATTTTATAATTGGAGTTTAATAAAATGTGAAGGTGGAACGTTTTGCAAGATTAATTTACTTCGAACATATATACATTTAAAAAGTACTTAGGCCTAGTTAGTCCTGGCGAAGAAGAGTGGTTGAAAGATGTTGACTTGTTAATGATTTAACCACTAAAATAAAGGTTCTTTAATAATACCCATCCTCATTGTTGATCGCCATCCTGCTTTTTCCACTTGTTCCAAAAGCACCCAGCCCACTTTTCATTTACAGTTGAGTATACAGGGCAATCAGTCAAAAATAGTATGGAACTAAACTTTGCTTCTTTGCTTTTTTAATAGGTTTTTGTTATATTATACTGTCCTCTGCAAATTGCCCCCTCAGCAGTTTATATTAATTTGATCGGAATTTCAAATAAAATCACATTTTAAGTTTTATATGGGCACAGACAAATATCAAATCAATTCTCTTTCCTACATGTCTTTATGTTTCTATGTACATATTTAGTTTGTGATTGAATCATGCATCCAGTCTGAGAGCTTATATTATATTCATAGGCAAGTCAACTGCATTTGTCTGAAGCTAGTAGAGAGCATCGTCTCTTATGGATTCTCCGTCTCCCTCTCTCTCTCAACTTGAAAAAATAAACACACACACATGTATATAAACGCACACACACACGCACGCACGCACGCACGCACGCACACACACACACACACACACACACACACACACACACACACACACACACACACACACACACACACACACACACACACACACACACACACACACACAGGGACTATTTTCCCGTATCAAGCTTGGACCTTAATACGATTGGTTAATAATGGGCAATGAATGTGCTTCTCATGAACTAATTGTGTTCTATGATGAAGTGAATAGAAAACATAAAATGGGACACCTTAAGTCAAAGTCACATGTTATTAAAGGGCACCATTAAACCCCTTCCTATTATTACCATTATTGCTTTCTCATTTTGCTAAATCAAATGTCTATCTGTATCTTTATTATTCTACTGCATTTGTGGAGATAAAAAGAAAACAGCATTCCTTATTTTAAGTAGTGGGACAACATTACAACTTCAGACAAATACCTTCAAACCCCCAGTAACTTATGAAGTGCATCTTACCATCCTGAGCCCGGCACACGTCCCTCATAACGGCCAATTCAGCTTGCTGTGAAATCCCTGTGCCGCCTTGCAGTCCCTCCGATCATTCAACACTAAATCAGGATGGCAGCGATCATTCCCAACCGCCACATGTTGTAATAATAGCAGCTATACCTCTCCGGCTTCCCCCTCATCCGAGCCGGTGCAGGGCGCGCACGGATTCTGAACATACCAGAGATGGAAGCGGGTACAGGTCTGGTGCGCTGAAAACTGTCCCGTTACAGCTCGGTTAGTGGCGCTGCAGGAGGGGGGAGGAGCAGGGGAGGAGCAGGGGAGGGGGGAGCCGGAGCCGCGGTGCACAACACAGGAGAGTTCAAGTTTGCGTAAAGGTGACACAACTGAACAGGAGTAGCCTATGTGAGTGTCTGAGCTCCAGATTAGACAAAGGTGGCATTTTACCAAAAAATGTGTGCACTCGACTTCTCTCCTTTCCTTTTAGATAATCTGAAATTCAAGGACACTGAGGAGATGCTCTCAACCATGTTTCCTGCCCTGATCGCTTCACGCGCAACAGGGTGCGCGGTTACTCATTACCGTACAACCAAGTGTTACATACACTTGGGCATTACAGCGTTACAATTGAATGTAGAAATAGAAAGAAATAGTGGAAACATGTCTAAACACACCATAAAGTCAGTCAGTTAATGTCTCGTTGTATAATTCTTAAACTTAATTCTAATATGTTAGTCTGAAAAAAGTAAAGCAGTAATAAACTGTCCACATTGACATTTTCCCTGGGACTTGCACAATACTAAAAATAAATGGATTTTGTGAATATGCATTTCCTCTCTGTGAATCAGTAAAGGCTTATTTTATCTTATCTGAGGAGAACATATACATTGGCTGACAGGGGCACATGTGTTACAACAACCAACCCAGTCTCACAAAAAAAACGTGTAATAACTACGTTGGTCCACAACGTAGTATTTCTACAAAAACGCCTCTGAAATTGTAGGATCCCTGCGTTTTTTTTCACCATT
>NW_011364728.1:0-7081 GCF_000735185.1 Notothenia coriiceps
ACGACGACGACGACACACACACACACACACACACACACACACACACACACACACACACACACACACACACACACACACACACACACACACACACACACACACACACACACACAATTAACAGCCCCAGGAAGACAGCGGCTGTAACACTATCGTTGTCATTGGTTGAAACATGATTCAATCATGCTTTTCTGTGGTTTTCCTTTCCTGTAATGTGTTGTATAGGTTATTGTGCTTGTAAATCGTTACCTTTGTGTAATTCCATAGCACACTATCATCATGTTTTAACACTCTTGCTTCTATTGGCTAGCGCTCCAAGACATTGTACGTGATGACCAATCAGAGCAGACTGGGCTCTGGTTTCAGACAGAGGGTGAAAAGAGGTGCTGCAGCACAGGCAGTATGAGAAAAATAAAGAGCTTTTTGAACATTAGAGGATGGAGACATGTCACAGTAGAGATACAGAATACTATTGAACCTGAAAATGTGCATCATGTCCTCTTTAATCAATTATTGGATGTGTTAGCAATCAACTTTACTTCTGATAGTTGGTACGACAATGCAAAATCAACTGTCATTCAAGTACTGCAACTATTTTCAGGTTCTTACTCCAGTACACTGTGTGCCAAACCCTTCATTCCTCTGAAATACAATATGAAACAGAGCGTAAGTTGACTGATCCAGATGAAGGTTTCCTGTCGGAGTAGACCGCAGCTGTTTGATCCCTCTGCTCCCTCTCTTTCTCCAGTTCTACTCAACTCTGAAATACCCAACCTATTATCTTTGTGGGGACTCTGAAGGCCCCGACACACCAAACCAACATCAGAGCACTATTTGTGACTTTTCTGTTCTCTCATGTTTCTGCGTCTTGGTCAAAAGAGTTGGAACATTGTGAAGACTGCAGCTTCACATCATGTCTGCACATTCAAGAGAGAAAGGACTCTACATTGCAGCAGTGTTCCCCAGTCCCGAGAAATAAAATACAAATGTGTCCCTAAAAATCAGCATAATATGTCCTCTTTAAGTTAAGGATTCTTCCATCTCTGCCTTGATTCTATGCTTTCATGTTTTACTCTGCATCTGATTTCTCTAATTCACTCCTAATCCACATTAAGAAACCCAAGTGAGTGTTGTTGTTTAACGCCGTCGGATTTCACTCCATCAGGCGTAGCTCTTCCTCTGTGATCATCCGCTCTCTGAGCTCCTAATGAAAGCCTCAGCGGGGCTCCAGGCTTCCCCCAGTAAGGCGCTTTGGCTGAGAGGACGAGGCGCTGCCACCACGCTCAATGTAGTGAGTATCATCCGACAGCACGAGTGTTCCCGGCTTCAACAGAGTCAGCACCTCCAGCTTTGGCCAAAGCCCCACAAATCTAGACTCTGCTTCTGCTGGGTCAGAGTGTAATAAGATCAGAGTTTTACTTTGAAGGAACTCAACTTATAAAGGACATATCAAGGACTCTTAAAGGACATCAGCACTCAGATCATCTGAAATGGTTATAAGTGATGTTCAATGCACTTCCAGCTATTTCCTCTCCACTTTTGCTCCGCTGCTCTCATCTGAGATTCTGGCATATCTTGAGTGTCTTTTGATAGAAGAAGGATCTTGTTGAATGTTCTGCAAACGTAGCACTTATCCTGATAAGAGTGAGGGTGTTTTCTGTTTGAGAGAAAGCTGCTGCAGAGCGTACTCAGAACTGCTTTGCATTCTGGTCTAAGGAGGCTAAGGTCATTTTCTCAGTGGATTTTTCGCTGAGCAGCATCATTACAGAAGCCCTAACATGCTTTTAGTGTGTTATAGGTGTTTTATATATAGAATTATAAGAGAGTTTCCCTCTCTTTCGAAAAAAATAACTAAACGATTATTTTGAATGATCATTATTCAAATGATCATTGAAAAATATGTTAGAGCGGCCCTATAATGCTCCTTTTCAGGGGTATATATGTATTATGCGTCTCTACTGTGACATGTCTCCATGCTTTAATGTTCAAAAAGCTCTTTATTTATCCCTGTGCTGCAGCACCTCTTTTCACCCTCTGTCTGAAACCAGAGCCCAGTCTGCTCTGATTTGTTAGCTGGCCGGCTCTGTTGTGATTGTTCAACTGATGTCCCGCCCCTTAGCCTACCACGTACAATGTGCTGGAGCACTAGCCAATAGAGATGTGAGTGTTCCATAGTCATGATGTCATAATGTTACAGACGTAAACGTAAAAGGAGACGCCTAAATAACACAGTAGTATGTAGTATGAGTATAACAGTGCATAATTATAACACAGACCTACACATTTATTTATTTTTAAGAGAAAGCTTGTTTTGAGACGAGTTTAGCCTAGCTTAGCACAAAGATGGGATACATCTAGCTGACTCCTGCTCTCAGTTGGAGTAACTCTTGAAAGAAGAATCAGCACACTGTACATGAGGGCTACAGTATGGGATTAGACATGAATCTTTCCTTGTGCCCTCCAGCAGAACATCTAAACGTCAGCTCATCAGGGATCCACTATCAGAGGCTCCTGTCAGCATACACTCATGCCTAGAAGAAAAACCACTGAGCTCAGCCCTTTGGGCTCACTGAGGTGGATGAAAAGCTGAAAGTATGAAACTTTGTTCCGAGCACGAGTCTTATTTTATAGTCACAATGCTTCTTCGAGCACTCGAGTTAGGCGTGAGAGCAGAGCCTCCACAGACAAATGTCACATTGAATTCATTATCTCGGGCTTTTCTGCTCTCTTGAACATAAGCCTGCCAGAAAAACATCCTTTAAAAGAAGAACGCCATTATGTTTTTCACTAACAATCATGGCTATAGAAGGAAGTGTGTGTTAACGCTCATATCCTTGGTGTCAACAAGCTGCTCAATGAGTCTCTCAGGATAACATGAAATTAGGTTTGTGTGTATTTTTAAGACGGACTGTAACCAAAGCAGAGAAGAGGTACACAAATGCAAACACACAGGACACACAAAAGTACAGATTAAGCCACGGCTTTATTCTGATTCTTGTGATTATGCTGTGTCATTTGGGATCTAAAAGGAATTTTTAGCTTATCTTACACAAGAGCACATACATATTTCGCATAACATTTAAAATGTGCATAGAAGCACTTAACGGATAAAAAATAATCTATTTCCTCTTTTTGAAAGGGATTAGTTTTGATTTCACAGAATAGCTCATCGGCCTGCTACATGTTGAACATCTATTTAGACCCTCCAGAAAAACGCGATTCTGCGATCGCAGAATTTACCGCATAATCAGCAAAATGGCGCAGATTTCTAAAAGGCCGCATATTTATCAAAAGGCCGCATAATCCCCGCATTTTTCCACCCAAAATTGAGAAGAAAAAAAGTTAACTCGTCTTGACGTGACGTCATCAGCTCGCGCATCACAGAATGTAAACAACACTGTATAGAGTGAACGTGTGGAGCTCACACGATAGAGAAAACACCAAGATGAAAATATCTAATCCATCTCATTTACCGACGAACATTTCTACTAAAGACCGGGCAAAAAGTGGAGGGAAACTATTCTGCACCCCGTGCAACTGTGTGTTGGAGCATAAGAGAAAATCGACGGTGACGACCCACTTTGATTCATTCAAACATTCGAAAATGCTTTCTGCTGCTGCAGACAAGAAAGCCAAACAACTCACGTTCACGAGGCATCAACCTCCAAAACCCTTTCGAGGGCTACAAGAAACGAGGTGAGTAGCCTACAAGATTGAAGCTGCAGATAACGAACGAGTAAATGAAAACAGAATGAGGCGGAGAAGTGTGTGTGTGTGTGTGTGTGTGTGTGTGTGTTTGTGTGTGTGTGTGTGTGTGTGTGTGTGTGTGTGTGTGTGTGTGTGCGTGAGATTAAAATAGCCCAATTGCTTTTACAATAAATAAACATTGAATGTGTTTAATTGAATAGTAAAGGGGTTTAACATTAGTGGCAGGTTGTGTGTGTGAGAGAATAAATAAGACAGCCCAATATTTAAAAAAAAATCGATAATTTTTTCCCGCATATTTAGCATATTTCGCAACTTTCCGCATATTTCGCAACTTCCCGCAGTTTCACCGCATAAAATCACATAAAACCCCGCATGTTTAATCGCATAATAAAGGATTTTAGCCCGCATAATCAAGGAATTTAGCCCGCATAATCAAGGATTTTTGCCCGCGTTTTTCTGGAGGGTCTATCTATTGTTAACAACGGTGACAACATATAAGAGCTGAGCATTTCAAGCTATTTTCTTTAGCGATTATAAAATAAGTTACCATTCGATTGCTAGTATGGATGATATGTCGTCCGAGAGTAGCGCCCCACCCTCGCTCCAATGATCCTTTGCAAAAACATAAAAAGGCCTTTCAGTCAAGACTGCATTGTCGATTAAGAGAAACTTATTTCCTCCCAGATTATTTGTGATGACGCATCACAAATATATTTCCAATCATGGAGTGCCCGTATAGAGGTCATATTGGAAGAATGGGTCAAACAAAGACATGACTTTTCTTTCTTTATTCATTTTTTTTTTTTATTCAAAATAATCATGACAAACTAAACCATGAAGTTTTGAACCATGAACCTAACCAAGTAGTTTTGTTGGATTTGTGTTTCAATTTAAATTGTTATCCAACTGCAACTGTAATCTTGGAGAAAATACGGTCCCCATGAAATATAATCAAGAATGCTGTTTATTTGTGTGGAAATTAAACTTTGTAGTTGACAGGGTTGTGTTGTGTAGTTAGGGAGATTTTCGGGAATCTCACGTCCTAGTTTGATTCAATAAATGGCACTTAACTACAGTTGAGTGGAAGGATCTGAACTTACATCTCTGTGTGAGTGAACAGAAAACACAAGTTACTTTTGATTTGAAATGTTTTAACTGCAGTGTTCCAAAACTTGGTACATTGTTCTGAATAAAAGGATGTGTAATTTACTGACAAGTTGGTATAGAAACCTCATTGTTATGTTGCAATCTGTAGTTGTAGCTCCACACAGGAAGGACACAAAACGTATAGGAGCTTTATTTAACCACTGCAATAGATATATAATGCAGAGAGGGTGATCCAACTCCTCCACTGAGGCACTGACAGCTTGTAAGACAACCCTACACAACACCTGACTTTCCATTGCAAGAGCAACTGTTTGATTCACAAAACTGCTGATAAAGGAACACAGAAACTGCTGAGGAATCCATCCTGCTGTGTCCTCTAGCACTCCTTTAGCGTGTTCACAGAGACAGAATCTGAAATGGAATCACGTTTGATAAAAGTAAGCTCTGTGGAAACAGGTCTCTCCTCCCTCCTGCTCCAAGGAGGTCTGTTTGGGGCCACTTCACCTGCTGCTTGAACGTTAATTATTTACAAGACTATAACTAGAATGTCAGCCAGAGAGTGCAGACCTTAACAGTGGCCAATGGTGCATTCACAGTCACTTCAAATTCTTCCATTTCCAGAAGTCTTTGTTTGTACTTGTGTCTTCATGAGCTTTAAAAAGGTCCCATATTATACTATATTTGAACAATATATTACAGGGCCATATCTATACAAAACATGTCTCTAAAGTGTTTTGCTCAAAATACCAAACAGATCACCCATTGTAGCCATGCCTCGTACCCCTCTATTTCAGCCCTGTTACAAAAGTGCTGATTCTGGGACTGGCCCTTTAAATATAAATGAGCTGCTGCTCGCCACGCCCCTTTGGAGCTGCTGCTGGCCACGCCCCTTTGGAGTGTCCGCATGCAAGCAGTGAGCTCTGTGAAGAGAAGGCTGTCTACAAGCAGAAACTCAGCTAAACGCTGCCGTGATTAAATGCCATATTATGTTCCAAACCACATCAACGATTATTTCTGAAACAGTATGGAGCTCAAACGTTTCACTGTCGCGGGTTTACCACAAGGACATTACCTTTTGTATCCAGCTTCTTTAGACAGATTCTCTCCAGTACAGCGTTAGCTCTGTGTGTTAGCGATACTTGCTAATGTAAACACAGACCATATAACTTCCAAAACACGTCGCGCATTGTTTCTTATACACCACATAGCCTCATATTTTCTTTATTCCGTTCTGTATTCAGTGCCATTTTATGTATTCTATATATAACAACTTTACTCTAATTCCTGTAGGCATCCTGCTGAATACACTGTGGACACATATTTATGTATAAAATATATCAAAAAGTGCATTTTGCCTAATAGGTGACCTTTAAGTAGAAATAGGGAAACAACATGGATGCTAAGATGCTAATAAAAAAAATGTGTTGGGTTTCAGAGTGTCGAAAGCAGTGGTTCTCAACTGGTCAAGCCTCAGGATCCACTTTTTTCCTTTGTCAATTAATTGCGACCCAAGGTTTTGAACCACTCAAATGTATTTCACAAACAATAGTGCAGTAATATGTGCTTCTCAACATACACTTTTAAGTTAAGTACAGTGCATACATTTTCAGTACATGTAGTCCATGGACACAACTAGGGGTGCACCGAATGGGAAATTCTTGGCCGAAACCGATACCGAAAATAGGAAACAGTTGGCCGAAAACCGAATGCCGAAAGGCCGAAAATGATTAATAGAAATATATATATATATATATATATAATGTATACATTTTTTACCAATGTTGTTCAGCTACCTGATTATGGAAAAAGACATGATTATGGCAAAACTTAACTTAAATAATAATCACTATTATGGGTCCATAAAACATTTATTCAGCACTTTTGAATGCATACAGTACATTAATTCCAAGTCAAGTGCATTTTATTTTCTCTGTAGGATAACTACAACAAAGTGCATTCAGAACAAAGCCAAGGTGCTTTAAAACCACATAAACATATAGGCCAGTAGGCCTACAACAAAATAGTGTAAATAAAGACTGTAACAGCCAGGCCTTCAACAACAACAAATGCACCTATAAGTTTGGTAACCTAACGTGTTGTTGTGATGACGTAATCAAAACGCGGCGACAAGCACTGCGCGCGACCATGCTCGCGGCCGGCTCACAGCCAACATGTCTGCCGCTTGGAGATATTTCAAAATATCAGAGAAAGAGGCGCGGATTGCGATTTGTAAAACGTGTTCAGCTGACATTTCTCGAGGGGGTGTAAC
>NW_011364729.1:0-2455 GCF_000735185.1 Notothenia coriiceps
GTTCCGATATAGTTCCGAAATGTTGCGTTCACACCAAAAACATCCGGAACTAAATTAGTTAATGAGAACCTTTTCACCCCCTTTTCCGTCCCTGCTACACAAACACAAAATAAAACATGGGAGCGGTGGAGATGAGGAGGTGTCGGCGTTCTGGTGATTTACTCGGAAGGCTTCAGTAGAAGCTGCTGGGAGTCCCAGCAGCTTCTACTGAAGCCAGTCCCCAACTCCGGGGACTTCCGGCCGGGGACTCCGGGTGGCAGTATACGCCGTGAAGTGGTTTGCGGCCTGCCAGTAAAACCAAAGCAGAAGAAGAAGAAGTGACGTCAGCAGCTTCATTTGCCTAATCCTCCCTCAGGGAACTTATTCCGGTGTGAATACGATCTGTACTTAGTTCCATGGGGGAACTAAGTCCCGGCACTAAGTACGGCAAAGTACTTGGTGTGAAAGTGGCTATTGAGTTCTTTGTAACCAAATGTCTCTCAGAGGGGCGTGGGGAGGGGCTCCTTATTTTCATCTAAAGTAACAGACAGAGAATCAGCACTTTGGAAACAGGGCTGAAACAGAGGGGATTATGGGTAATGCTGCAATGATCTGTTTGGTGTTTCAGCCAATCAGAGACAGGCTCTGGATATATCTGAGACCTGTGATATATTGATGAAAAACAGTGTCATAGGGGACCTTTAATACAAAACGACTAATGGAATTTGAGGTTTGCTTCATAAGATTTTGGTTGGGCTGCAGCTGAGTCTCACACGGCTCCATTTGAATTCCTTCATGTTTAATTAAGAAGCTGGGAGGCTACGACGTGACTGATAGTCCTCTTTTATGGTTAATATATTTCATTTGCGTTCATCTGTTTGATTGGCTTTTACCCAGGAATAGTGTTGGGAAATGAAGAGATGTGAGAGGACATTTACCAAAACACAGGACCTGGTGTCGTCGTGTTGTTTTGGAACAGCGCCTAATTGGAAAGTTGGCTCGACAGAGGAAGTTGACAGCTGCGTGGTTCGGAGCAGGTGTGTTTCTGGAACTATTTTTTACTCTCTTCTGCTTTTCAGCTGCATAAGCTTGGCTCTGTAAAAAGAGGATATTAGGCTAGTCTATCGCTCCAACACTCGACAACTTTTGGATGGATGGAGGACCCAGAAGGACCCGAACAAACACGTTTTCTGCTACTTTCAAAAACAGATTATCTGACAATCATTCCCACCTGAAAAGTTAATTGGCCAGCTGTGCAGCGGTGAGGAAATGTTTGCACGTCTTCGCAAGATTTATTCCAGTTTCTCACAGCAAAGTTCCTGTAGCTGTTCATGTTTACAACCAAGTAGTAACACCATGAAGTTCTTCGAGGATGGACTTTCTGTACGTGTGCTCCATTACCCACGTATAATGCTGCATGGATAAGCAAATTTCTTACAGATGGATCAAGTAGGGACGAGGCATCTCACTTTGTCTTTGAGTGTGAGCAAACAAGACAGGTAGAAAAACTAAAGACAGAGTTGTTTTGAGGTGTACCGATTCCATTAGCATCAAATTAAGGACAGTCAATCATGCTTTCCAGAGTAATGACCCTAACCCTTATTACTTTAGTGATACTTTCGTTCTAACAAGACCATGAGTGTGTGATTTCCCCTTTCTCCATCACGTGATTTCCTGGTTACCTTTACAATAAATGACCTTATTCCCACAGTTTGTAAGTAGCTATGTAGGAGGCCCTTTTGCTCTGTATGGGAGGTTATGAACTTAAGGATAAACCAATAGTAGTAGTTCAGGGACCCGAAACAATAAAGGAATACAAGACTTTCCACAGCGCCAAGTCTCAGAAATGGTGGTGATTGTGGTTGTACTGATTATACTGCAGAGATTCTGGAATTGCAGACCCGTGAACCCGTGCAGTATCTTGAATATTTATTGACATGATTACCTGGTAGCTTGTTGCCGTAGTTTTTAAGTCAACACACACTGATATGACTCATTGATATTCACCCAACACCAATTCTCTCAGACCTCCATAAGTATGAAGTATTTCAGCCACTGAAAGAACTTGAAAACATAATATAACACACACACACACACACACACACACACACACACACACACACACACACACACACACACACACACACACACACACACACACCCACACACACACACACACACACACACACACACACACACACACACACACACACACACACACACACACACACACACACACACACACACACACACACACACACACACACACACACACACACACACACACACACACACACACACACACACACACACACACACCCATCGCTGTGATTAGCTTTGGCAGCACAAGGCCATCCAGCGCTCTCAGATATAACTGCTTCTCTTTGATAAACATGAGAGCTCAGACACACCGCTGTCTACAGCAACCATCTGACACACCCACACACACACACACAACACACACACACACATACAG
>NW_011364730.1:0-3102 GCF_000735185.1 Notothenia coriiceps
CACACACACACACACACACACACACACACACACACACACACACACACACACACACACACACACACACACACACACACACACACACACACACACACACACACACACATTCATCTCCATTAAAGCCAGTATGCGGTCGGCCAGCCCCCTCACACCTCTGTCAGTCCCCATTCTTTGGATGACGTTGAGCGCAGCAGCAGTCAAAGAGCTTCAGGGGCCACACAGCTGCGGTCCCCTCGAAAAATAACATTGGCTCCACACCTGCTACCACAGCTATTACTACTCATACATACTGATTTGATTTCAATTACAGATACTATCAATACTGCTACTTAGACCAGTACCACGAATACTGCTAACACTACTAAGGCTATGGCTACAGCTCCTCTTACTTCTACTGATGTATTACTACAACAATTCGTTTTATAAATATAACTCTTCAGCTCTTCTAGGATTTTAGTATTCTACTGCTATTGTTATTTATACTACTGAGTACAATACTGCTCTGCTGGGACTTATTGACCACAACTGCTAAAACTAGTTATACTACTTTTATTTCTACTACTAGTAGCCTACTGATGCTGACAGTATAACCAATGCCACTACTGTGTCTATGAATGCTAATACTACAACTATTAGTACTACTACTGATTTCACTCAAAACAACTGCTTTGACTATCCTGCTACAGATGCTACAACCACTGCTGCTTCAGCTAGTTAGGATAGTTGCTTATTATAAAATATATGTGATAATAAAGTCTTGACAGAAAGTCTTTGAGGCTTAGGATCCACAGCGGGATTTGTAATTGAGGGGTGTGTGAGCAGCAGCCACATAAATCCCCCCTGGAGTCTAGACACTGGTGGGAGGATGGGGGGTGGCTGATGAAGCCGATTGGGAGGTGGAAGGGACCTCTAGCAGCAGCATGAATATACCAAAGGCAGAGATAAAATGAGTACATTTGATACAAATATTTTAGAGCGGTAGATAATGACAACATGAAATAATGAGTGAGCATGTGCAAGAGGAGTAAGTGGCAGTATGTATATGAGAAATAAAGTGCAGCATGTGGGGTGTATCATTAAATCAGAAAATGATTGCTCGATGGAAAAAGGTCAATTATTGTCTGACTTCATCTTTAAACAAAACACTTTGTTTTGTTGACCGGAACTTGTTTTCATGGGTTTATGAGGTGAACCTGATACAGCGAGGCTGACCCTTTTCATTCGTCATGAAAGTTGCTCAGTGGCCAAAATGGCTTATATCTAGGATACAAAAGATACACAGATCTTCCAGGGATCTGGGCACATGCACACTTGTGTTTTTCTTAAGCACCACCTCCATTATTCATCATCACATGTGGTTTTTGCTCAGTTAAATGAATGGAGGAAAAATGTTTCGTACTGTGATGTCATTGGGCCCCAACAGACTTTTTCCCATTGACTAACATTGGGAAAGTCACGTCTGTAAATCAGGCTGACATAGAAGTTGTAGTACCAGCATTTCACCATTAACAAAACTATATTCAACACATAGCTCACTTTGTGGGGGTTTGAAAGTATTAATCACCATTTCCTGTTACCACAAAAAAGGTGTCACCAAATCAACCAGTACTAAAATCTTAAAAATTGCAACTTAAATAAGGTCTTGAATTACTTAGGGTGTTGGAGAGCTGACTAAGACTTTCTCTGTAGCAGTGGCAAATCCCCCCCCCCCCACACACACACACACCCCCTGATTACCCTTCCACCAGCCTTTGCCAATTAGATCCAAAGTCATCTGCCGTTGGAGAGGGCACAATTTTATAAGCACTACACGACCCAAGACAGACCTGCAGCGATCCAAGAGAGGAAGGACACAACGACACGGCGTGGCAAACAGGGCCACTGGACCACAGCGGCTTCATTAACACTGGTACATTAACTGTAAATCCAGGCAAAGATCCTCCCCAGGCCCCCATCCAGAACATCAGGTGAGGGCCTCCAGCTACAGCTTACGAGGGTCAATCTGCAATAAAAGGCAACCGTTTTCATGGCCTGTGGCAAAGAGATTGGAGACCTCCCACTCTTCTCTGAGCCATTAACTTCACCCTTTCATGGCAGGCAGAGGGACCAGTTGCTGAGCTCCCATAATCCCGTGCATTACCTTCACCTGACCCTCATATGGCCAAGGAAAGAGCAAGGATGTATGAAAAGATGAGGCTTCAGCTGTTAAAAGTTCATTCAGTGAAGGAGAGATACAGTACAGAGAGCGTGTGTCTGTGTCTGAATTCTATTTTTCTTTTAAGTTGCGTTAGTCTTTCTTCCTAATATTGGACAATTTTGCCGAATAGGATTCTACACGTTATGCCAATGGTTAGAACATCTTTGGAAAACTTAGAAAATTAAGATAAGTTGACATGCCGATATAGTGTGTTCTTTAGGTTTTTGTGCATGTCAATAGTCTTTAAAGGATAAAATCCCAAAGTTCCCTCCAGAGAGAGTTTCTCTTGCACACACTCCCAACCCCCCCCCCTGTCTGAAACACCTCCATTGGACTCCTTTGATTACTTCTATTACATAGTGACATCACTATGTAACACTTGTGCCTCTATTGGCTAGCGCTACAACAAATTGTAACTTGATACTAAGGGGCGGGGGATCTCATTGCGGTTGACCAATCCCAAGAGAGCCGACTTAGAGCAAACTGGGCTCTGGTTTCAGACAGGGTGAAAAGAAGTATGAGAAAAATAAAGACCTTTTTGAACAACACACTCTCACTCCATAAACGTCCAGGAGCGACGCTTGGTCAGGGTCCCGAGGCATGCAGTTGGGACGCGCCGAGGCTCCTTCAGCTTCATAAAGGGACGCAAATACTGTCGATTGATTTTACAGTGATATCTGCACTACTCATAAACTAAAAAACACCAGATTATCCTTGTTAATTACACAAAATTGATTGGTTTAAATTGTGTGCAATGCTTTTGTTATTCTATTCACAGGGTTTGTCAAACAGAGCACATGGTGTAGTCCTAAACGATAGCTGGGGATTCTGGGTAGTGTAGTGTCTTCTGCCATCCTAAACTCCGAAAAAATATTTGTTTCTCCGAATCGAAGGGGAAAAATACA
>NW_011364731.1:0-2239 GCF_000735185.1 Notothenia coriiceps
TTCCATTCCCACAACAATCAAACTTGTCAACCCTCCCGATTTCCGCGGGAGACTCCCGATTTCATTGCCCTCTCCCGGTTTCCTCCCGGGGTCATATTTCTCCCGCATTTCTCCCGATTTCTGACAAAATCAGATTTACACACGACTGTTTCCACTCTGACTTTAATACAGCTACACCATTGTTTGGTTTCTATGGTAACACGTCTCTTTAGTAGCTCGCGCAACTCAAAGTCTGAGAGGGTGAGGCAGATAGTCACAGAAAACAGAACAAGAATCGACAACTACTCTACTCTCTGCTCACTCCTTTCCTCTAAAATACAGGTCCAGCCCACACATATGCTCCATCAAGGACGGTGCTACAGGCCGCAAGGCAGTGCACTTACAACTACAATAAGCATGTTAATGTTAATCTAATACAGCTCCGGCGATCCACTAGCAAAGTATTATCAGCCACATTTACCCAATCGAGTGGTGAAGTGATGAGGTATTTTTGTAGGCCAGCCCTACGTTAGCATCGCAAAGTCTCCCTAGACAAAAAGCCAATAGGATTTCTCCATTTGATTTTGGATTATTGCAGAAAACAAGTACAAACATTTTATTTTCTATCTCCCTTGTGTTTACGGGAGCGTTGTTGGTGATTGCTGTGGTTATACCTGACTGCTTTCACCTGTTACACTTTTCTTGGAATCAACACACAGAGAGGGTGAGCCTGAGAGAACTTTATATTTAGGTAACTGGTATCGATTGTATTTTACATGTTTCGCAGAGAATAAAGGGCAAAACGCATTTAAGGAGTAGAGCAGATGTGTCATTGCGCCTCACTGTGTTTTTCTTGAGTTTAGCCCCTCGATACTGAAGCCTACCGCTTCTATATTGAACAATATGAATGGTAAATAAAGTGGAGTAGACGTATATGAAGCGGTATACAATTCAAAATGTTTCTAAATGGTACTATATAGCCATCCGGCTGCACAATCAAGGGCTGGCCATGTAGCCCGTTAGTATCCAGGACTGTGCACACATAAGACTTTAACCTGCACTCACATCTGCACACTTATGTAAATATATTTAACATGTTCATTCAAATGCTCAACGTTTTCCTGTGATATCTTGTTTCAACAGTTACTTTTATTCAATTTTATCTTTATTTTTTAACTTGTGTGAATCCTGTTTTTCCCTCTCACCCTGACGCCTGAATTTAATAACCAAGGGGATAAATAAATAAATTCCATCTTATCTTATCTCTTATCTTGAGTATATATACTAAGTTATTTCCGCCACAGTGAACAAAGCATTGGTGTAAAGCATGCGTATTAAACATTACCTCCACCCCTAACGTTAGAGAAAACCCTAATCCTTGTAACACAGCATCGTTATAGCCTCCAACTTTAGGCACTTCCTGTTTCCTGTTACCTTTGCAGGCCCTGCGGTGAGAGATGGATTTGGTCATGTCTCTGTAGTATCCCTCCTTGCAGTAGTGGCAGTGGCGTCCGGCCGTGTTGTGGCGGCAGTTCAGACACACGCCGCCGCTCCTTCGGCCCGACAGCTTGTACAGCTCCATGTTGAAGCGGCAGCGACGAGCGTGAAGGTTACAGTGGCATGCTGGGTAAAAAGAAAACAGAAAGAAAGGAGACATTGAGTATGGAGGACATTTTTAGAGGTCCCCTATTATACTGTTTTCATCAATATATTACAGGTCTCAGATAAATACAAAAAATGTCTCTGAAGTGTTTGGCTCCAAACACCAAACAGATCGATGCAGCATTACCCATAATCCCCTCTGTTTCAGCCCTGTTTCCAAAGTGCTGATTCTCTGTCTGTTACTTTAGATGAAAATAAGGAGCCCCTCCCCACGCCCCTCTGAGAGACATTTGGTTACAAAGAACTCAATGGTGCTCTAGGAGGAGATTCAGGTGATAAGGGGGGGGGGTTACCTTGGTTGCTGATTGGCTAATGGTTACACAAGACGACACATCGTTATGACATCATCAAGTGGCCAAAATCTGATCAGCTCATTTTCAGACAGGTTTTTATAGAAATGGATCAAAAAGAGAGAGAATCTTTGTTCCTGAAACTTTCAGAGTCTCTTTCCACAGAGGGGACACATGTTGATGTAGAAGAGACATGAAGAAGAGGGGACACATGTTGATGTAGAAGAGACATGGAGAAGAGGGGACACATGTTGATGTAGAAGAGACATGAAGAAGAGGGGACACATGTTGATGTAGAAGAGGGGACA
>NW_011364732.1:0-3763 GCF_000735185.1 Notothenia coriiceps
AACAATCGGGTCCGTTGGGACGTGTTCTTTGGTGTCAGTTTGGTGTGTCAGGGCCTATAGACCTCGTTAACCCCTGACCTTTCAACATGCAACCAATCAGATAACAGCTGTATGAAGTGGCGCAAGCTAGCAAGGGAGGTAACCATTGAAACAAAATTGAACTGACTGTTTTCACCGCAAGGCTCTGCACCAAACCTTGCAGTGAGAAAGGAGCAAATTGTCCATCATGTGAATGCAGCTTAACAGTGTGCACACACAACAAAATATACAATTGTAATACCTTTCATTCCAAACCCATTAAACTGCAGCTATAAAAGTTCCAAGGTTTGGTCCCTTTAAGCCACAAGACTTGGCTGACAGTCAGCTTCCCGGTACAACCTATAACTTTTGGATGGAGCCGGGGTTGGACTCTAAGCTCAGAAAACTATTTCATCATGGGCCTGGCTTTATGCCCGGGGCTTCATCATGTTGAAATAGGAAGGCAGCCTCCCAAAAACTGTTTTCACCAAGTTGTAACATTAATATGTCATTTGAATATATCCATTCACTCAAACCAACAAGACCATCCATAATAAAATGCCCAATTTGTACATTATTTCTACAAATAGACCACATGCTACACCAACATCAGAATCCCATGTTGGTATGGTCACACAGATAGTGGGCATGTGCCACTTTTAATTGCAATACTAACACATTATTCACATTTAACTATTGGCACAGTTCAGAAAAACTCAGCTAAATGTTAAGAGCCATTCCAATTCCCATTTCACATATGCTCTTAACCTTCAGAAACGCATAATGTCTAGAGAATAATGTATTAATGTAGAAATCTCTCTCTCTCAACATTGTTAACTCAGTTCAACATGGGACACTTTCACAGCTGCACACATTAACATATGCGCACTTTCACGCACGCACGTGCACAGTGTATATGACCAACAGCATCACTGTCTGCCTCCTCCTGTGTTCATGCTGCAGGACCAACACGCAGCATTTTTTTCTCCCCCTCTCTTATTATTTGTCACTATCACAGACGCGCACGCACACGCACTCTGACCTGCCAGAATCAGTAGCCTCGCGCAATATGAAACGGCGGAACAAACCAGTGGTGACACGTGTGCGGCTCAAGCAGACCAAGCGTGTCCACACACACACACACACACACACACACACACACACACACACACACACACACACACACACACAGCACATACCAAAGCAGCAGGTGCTTCTTAATCAGCCCCAAATACACATGCGCCAAAGACGCACGCGAGCACACTTCCAGTGATCCGGAAAAGTCTAAACACATGAAGCAGAAACTGGAAAGATTCAAAGTGTCTCCGGAAACAAACTGCTCACATTTCATCAACAAGATGAGACACAGCATAAAAAAAACAAGCGCACGTTCATTTGTTTTGCCTTCCTACCTTCCTCGTGCATCCGCTGCAGACAGAAAGTGAGGTTCCTCCGCCAACCCGGCATGTTCATGAGGAAGAGGAGCAGAGGTCTAGAAGATGAGAGTGATGAGGAGTGATGAAGAGAGTAGATCCTGTCCGGGTTAGGTGGTGACACGCAGCCGACAGAAGCAAATGTAACGATTCCCCTATATCTTCTTCTTCCCCTCTGTTGTCCTCCCCCGGTGTGTCTCGCGGTAAACGACGAGTAGACGCTGCTCGCTCCGGTTACGACCCCGTTTACAGTCCGTGTAACAGTCAGTCCCGCTGCGGCACCAATGGTCTCTCTCCCGCTCTCTTACTCTCTGCTAACAGAGTCAAGTCACCTCTCTCTCTCCGTTTCATTCATTATTATGTGTCTCTCTTTATCTGCCTCTCTGTCTCCCCTACTGTCCCTCCATCCCTCGCACTGGCTGTCTGTACTTCATTTACTCTGTCTCTGCTCATCCCTTACTTCTCGCTCCACTCTCTCTTCCTCTCTGAGTTACTTTGTCTATTCTTTTGTAGTTCCCTTTACAGAAGAGTATTTACTGCAGGAGAGATATTAAAAAAAATTCGTGGCTGCAAGTAATTTCTGCATTTTAAAAGGATATTTAAGTAGCCTACATTATGCATATTTGGTGCACTGCCAATATGTATGATAAACATATTAATACTTGGACAAGCAGCAGCTGCTATGTGCGACTCATTAACCCACTCCGGGAAAAACAAGAGACAGGTGAAAATAACTCAAAGCAAACTTTCTAGAGTGTTGCAGTGATGACGATTTTTGTAGGCCGACCAGAAAGTTAGCATAGCAAGTGGTGTGTAACCAAAAAGTAATAATATTCCCCCCCGATTTTGGTAATATTGCAGAAAATAAGCTTAGTGGCCAACACATGTTCATGATTCTCAAGAAGGTTGTGTTCAGCAGGATACTTTCCACATATTAACACTAGAACCGCCAACGGGTAAATTTGACCCACAGCTATTTTTATTACATTACATTACATTGCATTTAGCTGACGCTTTTATCCAAAGCGACTTACAATAAGTGCATTCGACCAACAAAATACAAACTTGAAGAAAACATTTCAAGTGCTACTCAACTGCTTTAGATAAGCCAGTCCTTTATTAGTATCAGTGGCGGCTGGTGGAAAATATTTTTGGTGGGGCTGTTGATATCGTGAGTAAAAAAAAATTTTTGGGGAGAAATGACCCCTTAAATTGGGACTTCTGGTGATGTAATGGCCCCATAAAATCGTGGTTCTAGGGCCAGGAACAACCAGGCTGAGTCGGGCTGAGTATGCTAAACTAGAGAGAGAATCGCTGTCAAGGGGGCTACAACTACAACAAAATGAACATATTTGACCGTGATTTAATTGTAATACACGTTTCAAAATGATGCCGAAGTAACAACATACTGATACCAGATAGTAAAAACCATGAATTAAGGCTTTGACATGTCTGCAGACAGACGGCAGGCGAAAAACCTTTTAAAATGCGTGTTTTCAAATGGAGATTTGGCTAAGCTAACGTTGTCAATGCTCCGACCGTCCACACTCACAACAACGGCCTATACAGACATAAATAAACCAGCGACTGTATTCGCCATGACACAGACAGTATGTGGTTTGTACTTGTTTAACTTTTGTCTAGTTTCTGAACAGATATGAAGAGCTGTGAGCTCTGAGTGCTAAGAGCTAACAGCTGTGTTGTTTTTCTGGGGAGCTCATTGAACGTCACGGCTCCGCCTACACTGCGTTACTATAGATACTACCCCAGTTCCTCACGAGTCTAAAAAACAACTCACGTCAACGCACGTAAGCAACGTGGACGCCAACGTGAGCGCTCTCGTGACCAAAATATTTGACGGCGCTGATTGGCTGAAATTATGTTTCGGCGGCACAGTTTACTATTGAGACTTTTGCAACGTGCTGGTTGCTGCTGTTTGGCTCGGGGGCAGCGCCCCATAATGATAAACTAATGCCAAGGGCAAGGCCAGGCAGGAAACATAATAATAATAATAATAATAATGCATTTATTTTATAAGGCGCCTTTCAAGGCACTCAAGGTCGCCGTACAACAAGGTTAAAAACAGTTTTTTTACAAACATAGTTAAAAGCAAAACACAGTTTAAAAACATAACTACTAAAAACATACAGCTTGCAGCACAGGTCAGCCAATGAACTACTCCGCGGTGTTTGATAGTGACACTATTCGTTTTTTTTATATACCTTAAGTCAAATGCTTGTCAAGCAGCCGTAAAGAAGAACTTTGTCAAAAGTGAAAGGAAATAATTATCAATTGATTGACTATTGAGAACC
>NW_011364733.1:0-3429 GCF_000735185.1 Notothenia coriiceps
GGGGGGGGGGGGGGGGATCTGCTGCTGTTTGATCTAGAAAAGGAAAGACAGTGGTGATTGTTTGAGCAAGCATGCATGAATTCATATGTCTATTTGAGGACAGTGACTGAATCCGTATGTACACAGGACCCGATGAATGTAAGCAGGCCTTGATAATGTGCCAAAGCAAGTGCCTCCCTTTGCCGTCTACACGTTGATGTGTGTGTGTGTGTGTGTGTGTGTGTGTGTTTGAGTGAGTCCATGAACTGAAACGTGTGCGTAGAGCGAGACGGGGAGACGGAGAAGCGTGGAGATGAGAGGAGAAGGAGAGAGGGCAAACATATTCCTCTTTACCTTGGATTCACTGGCTGAGTCACTGCAGATGGAGGGCATTTTTCATGCTGCATTGCAACACAGTTCTCTTTACTGCGTTATTTTTTTATGACACTCCTCCTCAAGGATGTGTGAGTCTCAAGGATGGCCCTGACTGGGATTAATATAACAGGCTGCCTATTACCGAGTGACATTTGAGTTCTTCTCCTACACCATTATGCATCTGCCTCGTTCCTCATCGGGCGGGTTACAGCGACTGACGCGCGTCACGCTACAGTACATGCAGTTAGCAGAATATGCAAACTTCCATCTGGCTCTTTCTGTACCTATTTCTCATGTTCACTCTTCTAACTTTGTGTATCCTTCCGTCACTCACTGCTCCCCTCAGTTTCTCACATCCTGATTTGAAGACACACCTGTCTCAATCTGGCTGATTCCTCATATCTGATATTGTTTTATTCTTATGTAGGGTGAACATATCGTATTACCTTGGTGAATTCCACCTTCAAACCTCACTTGTTTATGCTGGGAATGTTTCTACTGCAATTAAAGAGGGGATTCACTGTTTATTAGGATTTTAGAGTTGTGTTTTGAAGCGATGCAACGTCCCCCGTGGAACAAATCAAAACTGGGTCAGAGCCTCAAAATATCAGAAGAGGAGCCTTATTATAATTTCTGTGTATTGTCGAGCTCCAGATAAAAAACTCTCGAAAACAAAAGCTTGGCACATTTAGGATGGAGATGAGAAGGCGTTGGGAGGAGAGGGAAACCCAGACAGTCGATGCCAGAAAAGTCTGTATGTGTGTTTGTGTTGGTCTAAAGCAGCCTCCAGCTTCTAAATAACCCATAGTCAACATTTTGGGAGGTTGACTCCAGCATGACGATCAAAGCCTCCAATCTGGTTCCCTGCACCAGTTAAAACTCCCTCAAATCTCTAGTGATTTTCTGGGAGCAGCCCTGCACACGTGGAACAATGAGCGGAAAAGCCCCGTCTGTCTGTGTCAGTGTGCCTCAATTTGCATGTCGTGTGTCATGTAAAGCCTGTGTGGGTGGTTAAATATATATGTCAGTCAGCCACAGAGAGGTGTGCAGCAGCTGCAGCCATCAGTCTGCATGTACACAGGAGGGTGATGATGTGTATGTAGGTGCGCCTGTCAGGGCTGTGAAGAGGGAGGTCTGAAGGCATTTGGATGCACTTGATGGAAAATCGAAGGCGCCCTCCTCCACCCCCTTCTCGACTCCCTGTGCGGAGCAACACATTCCCAAAGGACCCACATCTTGGTGCCATACTGCAAAACACACCCATCTCAGCATGTCATTTATCCAGGATTGAGTCTTAACATCTTGTTTTCCTTTTAAAAAAGTGAAACCATGTGTCATGAATTCAGGAAAATATGAATTGTTTACAACTTACAGCAGTTTCTAAAATGTGCTGCATTTATGTCAAGCGGTGGAATATAATGAAGGTACTTCTACTTTTGAGTATTTACATTTTTGATCTTATAATTTCTTATACTCTACTTGATTTTGGAAGCTGATATTATACTTTTCACTTCACTTAATTTATCTGACAGCTTAAGTTACTTGACACGTTCAGATTATTGGCCAATATAAAATATAAATCAACTAATAAATATTTATTGACATATTATTTTAGGTTAAGATAATATACAAAGTACTTAAAATGAGCTCCATCTTTACCAGCTGTGATAGACACATTATTGCATTCATAATCCAATCATTATATATATATGATTCTGAAATGGACCATTATGCATAAAGATTACTTACATTTTTGGTACTTAATTATATTTTGATGCCAATACTTTAGTACCATTTTACTTAAGTAAGATTTTGAATGCAGGAATTCACTCGTACGATACGACAAGACACAATACGACATGATAACGTGCGACATAGTGTGACACGATATGACATGATACAATACGAAACGGTACAATACGATATACTTTATTATCCCTGCAAAAATAAATCCTGTGAAAACAAAAATCTTACATTACACTGTTCACGTTAAAATACATTAACATTATTAAAACATGACTTATGTACATACACACAGTACATATACAAAGACACACATACTGACAAAAGTGACATATTGTACAACCCTCATAGCCACATTTACATCTATACATTTGAGTGTTATGAAGCTTAACGGACATACTGTAGGCAGAGATAACTTAAGTGTGTGTAGCAGTTCAGTAACAATGAGTATTTCTACAACATAGTACTGCTCCTTTTACATTTTTTTGTATAATCGGAGTGCTTCTTTCACCTCTGATATCAAAATAATCACGAAAGATGATACCTTCCTGAAAAAGGCATTTCGTTTTGTTACAACAATCTTGTAGAAGATTATTAAACAAAGTCATAAAATGAACATTTTAGTTTTATTTTGATTGCTACTGTCAACATTTCTCTGAAAATCTAAAGAAAATATTGTCCTTTAGAGAAATAATGTTTTCTGGGCTTTTCTGACAGCTTCTGTTTGACGTTTTTGGAATCCAAGCAAAATGTCAAGATGGATAATTTGCTGTGCAGCAGTGACAGACATGATGTACAATTTGTGAGTCTTGTTTTTGAAAGTGGAGAGAGGAGGCTGTAGATGTAGTTTCCAGCTGTCCTGTATTTACTGTCTTCAATTTTTCCATCTCAAAGAACATCGGGGAAACCCATTTCTTCCTCTTTCTATAGATTCATTTTACACTTTTGTGTGTGTCTTTGGAATTAATGCATTGAGATGTGCAACATACACCCACACAGCACACTGAAAACACACTCACACACACTGAGGCGCACAGTGTGAAACGCATCCATACATATGCACAAACACTCCCCCTCTATGCAGTGCAGTAAATACAATCATTGTACTTTTTGGCTCCATTTTCTCCAGGGTGGTGACAAGTCTTTTTTCCACTCACATGGTTGAAATGAAATCCAATTAAATCTGTAATGGCTCTCCAACTCTTCTTCTGCTTTGAAGGAGTCAGCTTGCTTGAGTCACCACAGTTGGACCCAAATGTGCTCAGTAAATCAGTGATGCGCAAATGTGCAATGCAGACAGGTGTGTGTGTGTGTGTGTGTGTGTGTGTGTGT
>NW_011364733.1:3448-5625 GCF_000735185.1 Notothenia coriiceps
GGGGGGGGGGGTCGGTCCTTGGCTCTTTTTTAGCCTGCTAATATTGGGAAGTGACTGAGCTCCCATCAAACTTATTTTACTCTGCTAACTGTGTCACATGTTTCAACAATAGCTGTCTATTTGCATATTTTAATTAATAGCTGGAATTTAGAATTAATCGCTTCCTAAATTTATGGGGTAATTATATGGTGTTTGTCCTTGACTTGGCAGCGTCACCCAACCATGAATAAATTCATCATCGCATTGTGATGGCAGACAAAGTTACGCTGACACCTGCAAACTTTGTTTCCTCCACTTACCCCTCAATTACCCTCTTTTACTTTATTTTCTGACACAATAAATCACATACTGTCACATTCTCTTTGTCATCAGGGCCCCCTGTGACAATTTGATCACAGTGATGAGTGGGTGGATAGAGCCTGTACAATACGTGCTTGTGTGTGATGGGGTTTCTAAATACTCAGTGCACTCGCTAAAATAAAGAACCTCTTTGACAAACCGGACATAGGCAGGGTGTCCTGTGTTTCCATGGTACCCCAAAGAAGCTGTAGTGTGCTCAGAGTTGCTGATTGGTTCAAAGACAGTACTACTTCACTTTTTGACATGTGTCTTTGAGTATTCAGACTCCTGTCACTGGAAATTGATTGATCAACTTGTTGGTATGTAGGCTACGCCAGATAAGTGATTAAACATCTATTGGCCTTGGACTGTATGTAAGAAGTGAAATTACTGTAGTCACCGTGACATCGCTTATTGGCTTATGGATTACTGTTTTGAAGACTCAAGTGTGGCATTTTGAACGTCGCCATCTTATACCTTTGTTTTTTAAAACCAGAAGTGACACGAGATGTTAGAGCAAAGACATGTTTACAAAATGTTACAATTACCTTTAAAGAACTTTAACACACTGTGTAAAACACAAATCACCCAAAGAGCCCTCCAAATGTAACAACACCATGTAGTAGACCAGTCAATAACAAGCTTACAACCCTATACCTAACACTTATTTCTGATCTATTTACAAAACTTATTTTTTAGCTGTTGAGGAAAACACTTGAAAATAGTTGATGTCAAACTATTGAGACCATTTGCCTTTTTGAAAATGTGTACCAAGGTAATACATCTAGTGAGAAGCAGGGTCATTTTTGTATAGAGAGGCGAAGTCCCGCCCATCTACTTCCGACCCATGGGACCCCGGAAGCGGAAAATTATACATTGAAGTCAATGGAGAGAAAAGTCATCTTTCGATCCCGTTTGAATTGTGCCACGAATGACACATATGATGTTTGTCAAATTAAAAGTACACTTTGCAAGTCAAAAAAATAAAAATGTGTCGTAAAACTGTGAAGTTACACATTTTTTTGTGTGAAACCGCTCAGTGAACTACAGGTCTCTGGTCTCGCACAATACGCGTCACCATCACAAAGATGGCCGTCACGTTAGCAAATTTCACCTGTTTCTTTCAGAATGAGGCGAAAAAGTATAAAACGAGGTGAAAATCACTACAAGTCTGGGCATGTTGAGAGCTGTACATACACGAAAGGGGAGTTAGTCAGTTTTGTAAGAGCCAGCATGCGGGACCGGCTTTACAAGGTTTCAGTGAGTAATATGAGTGCAATGTTTAACGTTAATGTCAGCTAGCTAACATTAGCTAACAAGGTACACTAACGTGTTTTGTTTTAGCAACTAGTTTTCTCCTTAAGAACTTTGTGGTCTCTGTGTATGCTGTGGATAACATTAGTGTTCACAAGAACAAGATACACTCCCGTGTTTTGTTTTAGTTGCTCTTCAGATTGAAGCAGCCAGTTTTATATCGACTATATGTGTGATCTCCTTTTTACATCTCCTTGTTTCATTTGAGTTTATTTGCTGTGTGTAGATTCAAGGATTTTGGTTATCTTGTCAATTTGTTTGGTTATCTAGGCACAGCTGTGTGTGACTCCCTCTGGTACACTGGTATGTGTTTTCCTAATGTAGAGAGCATTGATTAATTAGACCCTCCAGAAAAACGCGGGCTAAAATCCTTGATTATGCGATTAAACATGCGGGCTTTTTATGTGATTTTATGAGATTTTATGTGATTTTATGTGATTTTATGTGATTTTATGCGGTGAAATTGCGGGAAGTTGCGAAATATGCTAAATATGTGGGAAAAAAGAATAACAATTTTTTTAAAT
>NW_011364734.1:0-1621 GCF_000735185.1 Notothenia coriiceps
TAGGGGCAGTGCTGGTTGTAAAGTATGACCGCTGCAGGAAGGAAGGACCTGCGGTATCTCTCCGTGAGACAGCGGGGGTGCAGCAGCCTGTCGCTAAAGGAGCTGCACTGTGAGGACAGGGTGTCCTGGAGGGGGTGGGACATATTGTCCAGCAGGGAGGACAGCTTGGCTGCCATTCTCCTGTCTCCCACCACAGAAAGCACTGGTGTGATGGATTTAAAGGGTCATTGTCCATGTCGGAATATGCTTAATGTTACACTTTGCAACTTGAAAGTGGGAGATCACTTACATTTCAAAAGGTGTAAGAGTCCTCCTTACATTATGTAGAAATCATTGAAACAGAGGACTGCTTGGAGCACTCATTATGTGATATTGCTTTTTAAAATGGCAGGTGGGTGAGAGAGGCTAAAACATCAGCTCTAAGGAAAAGGCTCTGCTTTGAGGACTTTCAGAATGTGAATCTCTCTGCCATTGAAAATAATTGGGGAGATTTAGATGAATATTTTACCATATAGATTTTGAGGTTTACAAGTTAAGGTCTCACTAGCAGCGAGCTAGCTATGCATCCAGTTTAACACTTTCAAAGGAAATCCGCGGCACAAATGTCCGCTTTGACAAAGTGTAATGAATTGGTGAAACTGTAAACACAATACAGACATGGCACACTGTTATTGACAACCCGACTGTTTGTCTGACAGCGATACTCACAGACGGTGCGTTAGCCGCCAGGAAGCACAAAGCACAGTTTATTGTAGAGCCAAGGTCCATAAATAGCACAGCTAAACCTGGCCGTTAACAACTCTCATAAGACAAACAAGCACAGTCCTGGATATGCGGTAATGCTCATTACTGCTACAAGTTGGTGTAACACACAGCTAAACTATAAAACATGACACATATATACATGTTAGCCGTATTAGCTTGCCTAGCCACCTACATCAGCATTGTCCATGTGATCTGAGGGTTTGGTTAGCTAAAACTAGTTGGATAGCATTTGCGTAGCAATGATCTATTTTCAACTTCTGTTAAATCTGTTCTTTGTTCTCGCGTCCAGGAGAGAAGCTTTAAAATGAGACTAAATGGAGTCTCTGAAAAGATTCAAATGGGATACTTTAATTTAAAAAAGGCGCGGTAGTGTTACAGACAGAATATTGTTCCGGCAGAAAACAGCTGTGATCTGGCTCTCCTGAGCAAGAAGAGAAGGGCGAATCCCCCGTCCGGTGCCGTTATATATCCTCTGCTGGCTCCTCCCCGCCAGCCGGCTCGCCTCGCCTCTAATGTCCGTTGTTGCATTTAAACAGAGGATTGGTACTTTTCACCTTCAACATATGCTTAACACGCCTTTTCTCCTCATATTCTCTTTCATCACTTTTCATGTAACACATTCTAAACGCTGTAATCAATACTCTAAAACATACAGAAAATACTTCACGGCTGGTTTGGTTTCCGGTCATTCCGGATGTTGTCACATGCTACTCTCGTCTGTAAACAATAGTGTATTCAAATAAACTGTACTTTCATTTAATATTCAGCATGGTAGTATCTCGACATCTATAGTTGTAGTGTTAAATCAGTAGGTTTCGGTTTTCACCACACCACGTCATTTCGCTACTCAATTCAC
>NW_011364735.1:0-3060 GCF_000735185.1 Notothenia coriiceps
CAACCAAACGTTTCCTATAGTTGCATATCAGACCTGCACAACGGTCAGGAGGAATTTTGGACCATTCCTCTTTACAAAACTGTTTCAGTTCAGCAATATTCTTGGGATGTCTGGTGTGAATCGCTCTCTTGAGGTCATGCCAAAGCATCTCAATTGGGTTGAGGTCAGGACTCTGACTGGGCCACTCCAGAAGGCGTATTTTCTTCTGTTGAAGCCATTCTGTTGTTGAATTACTTCTGTGCTTTGGGTCGTTGTCCTGTTGCATCACCCATCTTCTGTTGAGCTTCAATTGGTGGACAGATGGCCTTAAGTTCTCCAGCAAAATGTCTTGATAAACTTGAGAATTCATTTTTCCGTCGATGATGGCAATCTGTCCAGGCCTTGAGGCAGCAAAGCAGCCCCAAACCATGATGCTCCCTCCACCATACTTCACAGTTGGGATGAGGTTTTGATGTTGGTGTGCTGTGCCTTTTTTTCTCCACACATAGCGTTGTGTGTTCCTTCCAAACAACTCAACTTTGGTTTCATCTGTCCACAGAATATTTTGCCAGTAGTGCTGTGGAACATCCAGGTGCTCTTTTGCAAACTTCAAACGTGCAGCAATGTTTTTTTCTGGACAGCAGTGGCTTCCTCCATTTTATGACCAACTTATGCAGAAATCCAGGTAATTCCAAAGGGTTCACATACTTTTTCTTGCAACTGTATGTGGCTTTTATCCTGGATTAAGTCATGGATGTTTAAAGTTTAACTTCTTCGTATTTGTCTGATGTGATAGTTTACTTTTCATTCATGAAGTATGACGCTGGCTGTCAGTACGCTTGTCCATGTTTTTGATTGGTCAAATGTTGCTAACCCCGCCCCTTTCACCTAAACGCGTTCTCAGTCGGACAGAATAATGTATTTGGTGGGCACCATAGATATGTGTGATATGTGTTGGTTGCGCTAGATGGGCTCACCTACAGTAACTCTTTGATACTCTTCCTACCTTGCTATCCTTAGCTTGGTTGTGGGCCCTGGATACAAGCTCCAGCAGGGCCAACAGGAGCCCAACACCCAGGCCCAGCCCCAGGAAGAGAAAGAGGCCCTGGAGGTCGTGTGGCTGAAGGGCCCCGGAGGCATCAGCCCCATCAGCCCCCACACAGCTGGTGGCCCACCACTTGTGCCGCAGAGACGTCAGCTCTCCAGACTCACTGAGCTCCAGAATAGCCAGGGTTAGGTTTTTGACCAGCGGGGAACCTGATCATGAAAGAGAGGTGGTGTAATCGAAGAAAGAGACGATCAGCGATAATCTTCTGTAACTTCATTAACTTTAGGATTTACATCAGATGCTAAACCTGCACACCATTCAGCTACAAGAGCATTGATGAGTTCCAAAATGTAGAGGTAAGGGTTTATGTTCAGCATTTCAGGTCGTATTGCACACCAAACTGGGAAGATAGCTTTTATTAAGTCAAGAAAGCAACAATTCCAAAATGCTCACGCAAAGTTGTAAGAATACTGTTGTGTACGACATTATATGCAAAGCCCCCCTCGGCAGGGGCTTTTTTCTTTTTTTTCACGACACTGTGTCTCAGGGCATCTTAATATTTAAGAACCTATTAATGTGTTATACCAGATTAACGGGAAGAATCTCAGCTAACTGACGATATAAACGATTTTTACCAAAACAAAACACAAGTCTCATAAGAAGCATCTAAATGACCCCTGAGCGAAAATGCTAACGCACTTTAGCACAGAACTGAAGATAAAAGATACCCTTATTACTTATCGCAGCTGCACATACAAGATATCCGATTAAAGCTGAGGTTCCACAGATTATTTAGGTATATATATCATAACTGAGTGATCCGAACTCGCGACAGGGGAAGCAAACACAGACATCACAACACGTACCTTTACGGAGCTTTTACAGGAGATCCTCTCACCGTAGCTGTGTGATCAAATCTATCTGATCAAAAGACTTGTTCAATGGCATTAAAACGAGAAAAAACACGGCTGAATCGGTTAATCCATAGGTTGATAATGTTTCTGTGTAATATTTTTTTTAATTTATAATCCATAATTCAATTTTTATGTAAAAAATCGGAGAGTAAAAGTTAGCTGCTAATGGTTGCCATCAGAGTTATCGCAGCTTCCGGCTTTGGCTATGCATCAGTCTCACACACACACACATACCAAATAAGGAGTATGTGGGAGTTCCCCTCGATTCGATTGGCTCTGACGGTTAGAAGGAGAAGATTGAGCAAGCGGGGCCAGAGATAGGTCAAATCCACCCAAATGACCCCAGAAGTGGTTCTTTTTTGCTAAATCTCTCTAAAAAGGTCAAATTTCACTTGTTTTGCATCAATATACTTATTATATGTTGTAGTTTGGATTCCTAAAGCTTTTAGTCTACCACCCCATCATTCAAGGGTGGTTTTCACTATAAGTAATTTTTTATTTTTGGACGGACACAATAATTTACATTTTTTTACTGTGTTCAATCTGAATTTACTTTAAAATAAAAACATCTATATTGATTCTGACAGTTCTACATCCAACTCACAGGTACCTTGCTTTGAGAAAAAATATTATTAATTTAACCCTTTTAGAAGGGAAGATATGGTCATTTGTTCTGGGAATGTCATTTTCGAGCCTGATACCTTAAAAAACAGGCTCGGGGCTTAACTTAAACTTGGGACTGACTTATTATTTTACCACTTTCTGTTCCCCCGTCTGGACAGTTTTTTGAATGTGTTTTTGGTTAGAAGCCTGAAATTCTGTCTGAGGCTAAGTAATACAGTCTGAAGAGATTTTAACATTTTGTTCTTCAACATAAAATACGACAGTAAATACCCCACTGGCGAATTTAAAAGCAGCGGTTGCTAACAAGTGTCTAAATGAGACGGCTAAACGTCATCACGCCCAACCGTAGCCGCTTTTAGCTTGACGTGAAGTCATGTGACCGTGATGTAGTTCCTTTGCCTAACGTTAGCTTTTTAGTTCTGGTGATAGCACTTACGCTTCAAAAATCATAAAGTGGTGCTAAGATGTGGAAATTATCCTGCTGAACCACAGGTG
>NW_011364736.1:0-11812 GCF_000735185.1 Notothenia coriiceps
AATGTCATCTGTGAAGCCGTAGTACTGTAAAAAGCACGACCAATCATCTGAGCCGGCCCGGCTAAAGTAACTGGATGGCCTACCTGCCTGTCAGCCTTCCATCTGTGCACAAACTTATCTCGTGCCCTCATTGGTCATGTGCGCGTTCGTGTGTGTTGGAGGAGGGGCTCTGTGAGGAAGTGGCAGATTTTCTCCGGCTGTGTATTTTCAAATTCTAGCGATCTCGATCTGGTTTCTCCAAAATGACCTACCTGCTCTAACAAAAAATAAATATTTGACTAGTCCAACAGCGGGGCAATGTACAGCGTTAGAGCAAAACAGTTGCAGTGCAGATAAAAGACAAATAATAAAACAAAGCTGGGTAAGCTAACATATTTAATATTGAGACGAGCACATGCAATTCAAAAAACAAATAAAGAAAATAGGTACACGTCCATGGTTACAAATAAATGTATGTTTTGCACATACCATGATTATTGAAGAAACAGCAGAATAACAAAAGACTGCAAAAGAGTTTAAAGTGCACAGCACGAGATTATAACAGTCTGTAAGGTATATCTTAATAAAACATTTAGATGCTTGTTGTGCAAAAATAAATCCTTTCTTTTTGCCGCTGCTTTTAATTGAACTTTTCACATCTCACACGGCACTGTAACTTTTATTCATGTATGTGTTATTCATGTTTCATTATCTTTGCTTTTGAATGTTCTTGTGTTGAAAAGTGCTTTATGAATACACGTGCCTTGCTTTGCTACAGTTCCTGAAGAGCTCCATTTGTTCCTGAAGTCTCGTCCCCTGTCGCACCTCCTCTTGTTTTCTTGGCTCTCGTGAACTCTGCGTTGCACTGGTTGCCCTCTGCAGTGAAACACAATGCCTCGCGCCCGATTCTCAGACATGTCTGGGGCTACAGGTGAACAGCTGTCTGCCTGAGTTCCTCTGGAGCAGCTGCAGCCATGAGTCAGAAGCTCCGGACCACCACCACATCTCCTCCAGGGGACAATCCTCAACACTACAAACATGCATGTGAATTTATACTTAAAGAAAAGCTCTCTTACTTATTGTTTCTTTTGTCTTTGCAATGTAGAAACAGTGAAGAGACATCCATGACATTCACCTGTTTGCAACTTACAAATTATGAATCACTTATGGCGCTTTTCCACTGCAGCACGGTGCCAAACCAGGCCTGCTTTTTTTGCGTTAGCATCAGGCTAAGCTAACGTCGTATTCTTTTTTGAAAAATTTGAATTTCAACATTTCAAAATTCTTTTAAATGGCCCGTTCCTGAACTCACAGTGTAATTACGGTAACAGTATGTGATGAAATGGATAGTATTTATTATTTAAAAGCTTTTGGGGTTTCCTATGTGTCTCCCCTATCAGTCAGAATACTTCTTGAATGTTAACACTCATTTGTGAATTTTAAAACCTCCAAGACTTTATCTTTGTATGGACATACTTATCGAACTCTACAAACAAGCATCGGATTTATACTTCCGGGTTTCTAGATAAGCTCTCTTACTTGTTGTTTAGTTGAGAGGGTAATGACATGCAACATCCAACAAGCCTTCCCAATCTACGCTGACATTGGGGTGTGTGCTACTGCTACTTCTGAAGCGAAAGGGTACAGATTTATCCAGTCTATTAATATAAAATGATTACTGTAGTTTTAGTATTTGAATTATTGTGCTGATGTGACACCTTTAGTTCAGTGGGACTATACACTAATCACTCAATTCCAGTTTTGACCTTGGTTATTAAGTTTCGTATTCAGAAATGTGTTGTTGATGGGCAGGTTTTTCTGTCTATTGTTTTGTATTTCGTATAGTTGTAACAGGTTTTCATGTTGACGAAGCTGATAAGATCTTTTTTTTTTCTAGACTTAATTTGTAACTACACGCTACAGGAAAGGGTAAGCCCCTAAAAGCATGATAGGAGCCTCTTTAAAGGTGCTGGTAAAAGGATTTTGTTCCAAATCCAGGCTAGTTTTTCCCCCTGTTCCGCGTAATTTAGCTAACAACTGTAATTTATAATCCTATACTTTCTGGATTTTGAATTATTGTTCACCAGAAACAGTGAAGAGAGAGAGGTATGACATGCAACAGATTCCAGATACTGCAATCAAACATTGGACGTTTTAGCATGTGTGGTGGTAACCATTCGCCACAAAGCTTTCCAAATCTCTGCTGACATTCTCATTCTTCTCATAATCTCGTTCCTTTATTGATGGCTTTGGCATTTCACTCTTCACCTCCTTTGCACTTTTATGATGTCTGGTGACGGCCATAACTTTATACATTGTTGAGCCTCGCAGCACGTGCACTCGCAGGCCTTTTCCCTTTCACAGATGGAAAGCATTGAAGCCCATTATTGTGCTCTTGGAGGGACGTCTTCCACTATGAACTCTCTGGCACACTTTTAAAGAGAGTGGCCTTAATGTATTCAGGCCTGATTCAGAGGCTTTGGCACTACCATCCCCCCCACACACATATACGGCCCTTTTTTCTCAGAAGAGAGGGTTAACATGTGTGAGTCGCTCTGTTCCCTGGAACTTCTCCTTGTTTATCAAAAAGTGAATTGATGGCCCTGACAGAGGACTTCAAAGGGCAACATAAAAAGCATGAATTCCACCGCCGAGACATTTCCTGTTTATCTCAAGAGAACTTCATGAAGGACATTTCATCAAAGACCAAAAAACACAACACCTCCTTATGCTACCCAGATTCCACATATGAAGCTGGAGGTGGTGTTAAGTAACTAAGTACCATTTTGAGATACTTTGTACTTCTACTCCACTCAGTTCAGAGGTCAATAATGTACTTTTTACCCACTTCATTTGTGTAGTACCTTTAGATACTTTGCAGATTTGATAAGTAACTGAGTACTTTTACTCAAGCACTGCACTTAAGTACCATTTTGAGAAATATTACTTCAACTCCACTCAGTTCAGAGGTCAATATTGTACCCACTACATTTGTGTAGTTACTTTGCAGATATAGATTAATGATAAACAATATCATCAACACTTAAAAAGACTGACAGGATTCACACCCAGCAGACATTAAGTCATAAAAATGAGTCCCACATTTACCAGCTTTGATAAATACATCATCGTGAAATGGGCCAAGTACTTTTTCTTTTGGTACTTTTAGTATAATTAGATGCCTGCCATTTTAATTGAGTTACATTTTGAATACATGACTTGTACTTGTAACAGAGTATTCCTACACTCTGGTACTTCTTATTGTTAAGTACTAAGAGTACTTCTTCCCCCTCTGGATGTTGGGTGATACCTATAATTAAGTGGCAGAGAGTGTCTCCAGGCTTTGGGGACTTGTCAAACAGAGGGCTAATTGTTAATGTTGGTGATTATTAGTGTTTTTCGTCCAGAGAGCAGGATTCCTCAGTAATGTGTGTGCCGCTCATGTGACTGTCAGTTTCCCCCGCTGAGCCGTGGATGGGTCATTGTTGTGTTCTGTGGAAGCTAATAGGGTGGAGTCCGTCTGGACACGCAGACTCCCTGGCTAGCGCTGGAACATTAGCACGTCACACTCAACTGTATCACCTACAGACACACGTAAACAACACAGAGACGCTGTTATTATCGCTCCATTTGCTGGATAAGATAACAACAAAGATTCCCTGCACAGATATCCAAACGGTCTGGGAACAACTTCTGCCATTTCTTCTAGAAGCACATAACACTTTAATTGGCCCGTTCCTTAACTCACAGTGTAATTACGGTGACAGCATGTGATGAAATGGATAGTATCCACCTCGACTTTTGACAGAGGAATGAAAAGCTTTTGGGGTTTCCTTAAAGCGACATGTTTTATGTTTCTCCCCTCAGCAGAATATTTCTTGAATGTTAACACTCATTTGTAAATGTTATGAAACATACTTGTACTTTACTGAAGTATTCCCATTTTGTGACAACACACTTCTACTCCACTTCATTTTGGAGGCAAATATTGTACTTTTTAATCCACTAAATGTATTCAACACTCATATTTAATAGCTGCTTTTGCAAATATATACACGATACACGATATGATGCAGTACCGTCCTCTTCTCAGTATTTTTAAGTATCTAGAATTAGCTCAACTCTTACAAACAGCATTACATTTTCTACAGTAATAGCCGCTTTCACACCGGGGCCGTTTCTCAATCGCGAGGATATTGGCTTCCAAGCCAATATTTCAAGGATGCTACTTCATCAAGTGGCGCAGCAGGACCGTTCCAATGTCCAGCATACTTGGAATTCCACCAAGGTCCTTGGTTTGGGGGAAATTTCGAGGCTGCGCATGGGTAGACTTCGCGTCCTTCAAATCCCCACAATGCTTTGCGCATGGACCAATTTCCCCAAAATCTGTGGCAGAAAATGTAAAGCGGGGCCTCTCATATGACGCACACCTGCACACTTGCTAGCCTGTTCCACTCTTCGTTTTCCGAATGCCAGGAAGGATTCTTGCCTAGCTTCTGAAAGAAGTGACTCGGAAGACATGTGCTACCAAGGAAGCGTACTCGCGATTGAGAAACGGCCCCAGTACTTTGCCGTACTTAGTTCCCAGCACTTAGTTCCCCCATGGAACTAAAGAGCCGATCACGTTCACACCGGAATAAGTTCCCTGACGGAAGATCACGCAAATGAAGCCGCTGACGTCACTTCTTCTTCTGCTTTGGGTTCACTGGCAGACCGCAAACAACTTCACGGCGTATACTGCCACCCGAAGCTGCTGGGACTCCAAGCAGCTTCTACTGAAGCCTTCCGAGTAAATCGCCAGAACGCCGACACCTCCTCATCTCCACCGCTCCCATGTTTTCTTTTGTGTTGCCATAAGTTAGTCTCTCTCCGTTGGTGTGCTGGGCTAATGCTAATAATGCTAATGCCAGCAAATACAATGGCGGCTTCAAAAAACTTTTCAGAGTTTTACAGGGCGTGGTTTGCAATTCGCCCAGCCAATCAGAAATTGGTACTTTTTTCTCCCCAGGAAAGTACCACCTCTCTAGCAGGCACTAAAAAGGGGGTAAAAGTTCTCTGAACTAAGTTCTCTTTTTGGTGTGAACGCCAAATTCCAGGCACTAACGGAACTAAACGGGAAAAGTACGCGTAAAAGTACTCCGTGTGAAAGCGCCTAATGAGTTGCTATAGAAATAGCCATTGTGCAAACTGAGTAATTTGACTTGTCTTTAAGGGAAAGTGTAAATGGGGCCTAACACGTTCATTATCACAAAGCCATTCCCTCTTGTTTACATGCTAATTCATGACTCAGGTGAAACCACTACCTCCAAATCACGTGACTGGAAACAAGTCAATCCACACACATGCAAGGCTGTATCTTAAGTCATAGATAAAGTATGTTGTTAAAAATGTATAACAGAACAGAATTCAATTTAAAAACAGAAACCCTAGTGGGCCCAATAGGAGTCCTAATGGGACTATTTCATGTCATTCAGCTTGTTTTGCCTCTGAGGTCCTAAATGAGGCCCCTAGTCTCAACAAACTAGTGAGAAATGAAGCCTCTATTAGCAGGAGACAATTAGCTTAGCTCTATGTACACAGCTTTGGGAGACCTCTCCCCCAAGTATCAAGTCAAACACCTGTATTGACATTGGCGGAACAATTTGCTCCAGTGTTCAGGTCCAGCTGAGAATGAAAGCAGAGTGTGTAAGAACGTTAAATACCTGAGAGGAGTTCAGCAGGGTGTGTGTGACGCTTCTGCTTCTGGAGAAAATTACCCCTGATTTATTCAATCAGTGTTTTAATTACAGCGCTGATGTGAAACCGGATATTCAGTGAGAATATGGAAACAGGAATGTTGAGAACTGGGGTGAGCTTGGGTTACTGAGTTAGCTGTCTAATAGCATTTTTAGCAAGTTATATTTAAATGGGCAGGTTTTTTGTCTGGCTATTTCTACCTTGTGAACTGTTTTAATGCTAGGAATGATATTATAGAAGTTTTTTTTTACAGAATTGTGTGTATATTTTCCTATTCTGTAAATGTAATTTATTGAGTTATCTGTTTAAATACATTTTCTGCTAGTTTTATTTAAATGGGAAGTTTTTTGTCTGTTTTTGTTTGTATATTTGGAATTTTTATTGCAGTTTTTTAAGGCAATATTTTCATACATAGTGTTGGCAAAACCAAAAAGGTCATCAACCAATTACATTGTGACGAACAGACACCATTATAGCAGGCAAGTATTTCCTTGACGTTGATTTTTCCGACGACTGTTTCCCTAAAGGACACATTTTAGTCCAAAAATACAGAATCAGTCTAGAAATGACTCATTGTGTGTCTGTATCTTCAACTTCTTCAAGGTAACTTACACAAATGAACAGAAAAGAGAGGCGACCCCAGTCTCTTAAAGAATGAAGAATTAAAAAGCTTTTTTCTGTTAATAAACTATGAGTCTGCGTATGTGTTGTCAATATGAAGCAGTTGTTTTCTTTGAAATTCATTTTAACTTCTGTGTTCCATGAAATACAGAGTGAGTCATTTCATTCAGTCCTTCATAACAGCTTAGTCAGTTTTTTCCCTTAACTGGAAGTGAGCCAAACAGAATTACAGCTCCTCCCACGTCACTATCAGATATGATGATATCTGTCTGCTCACCAAACTGCTTCCCACTACGCAACAGTTCATAGAGACTCATAGATCCTCGACCAGTTGTTATAGGTGTGTTTCCATGTGATGATGTAAGATGTTATGGGATAACACCACAACAAAACAATATCAAGTATCTTGGTTACTATGTGTTTTACTTAGCCAGACAATTAGGAAAAACCACAAATTCAACTTATGTACAGAATGTACCATGTCGGCATTATGGTAGCCATATCAATGCATATATTTGTCTTTTAGTCAAATCAAATCAACATGTATTTATAAGGCACTATATCTCAACACACATTGTCTCAGGGGGCTTTATAGACCAACACAAATGAATGACAAAGTAAAACGATTTACTACAATTACAGAGATGACATGGAGTTGAGATATAATTAAACCAACAGTAAGTTGAGTCGACATTATACAAACAAACACAAAGTATACAAAACAAGTCAAAAACACTACATGTGACAAATACATTTTAAAGTATAGTCAAATTTGTCACAGACTAATGAAGAGTATATGAGATAAGATATACTGTATTGATCCCCAATTGGGACTTTTAATATAAAAATCAAAGATATATACTTTAAAAATATACATAATAAAAAAACACATTTAAAAGTGCGCAATGTAAAGTGGGTATCTCTCTATATATCTGTCTATCTATCTATCAATCTATCATCCATCCACCAGGGGCTATTTAAAGCCTCGTGAATTCCTACAATTTTCTTTAATTTCCATATGATTATTTATATGAATACAATCGGTGTGTTTTATCAGGGGTGTAGTGGCACAGGAGGCCAGGCAGGAAGCAGCGTGGGCAGCAGCCTCCCTGTGTCACTGCCTGCGTCAGAACCAGACGCCAGGAGGGTGTTTTCCACTGACGAAAAGAGGCAGCTCTTCTCGGCAGACTCACAGACAAGGGAAGCGCTT
The DNA here is from genome assembly GCF_000735185.1 of Notothenia coriiceps. NCBI lineage: Eukaryota > Metazoa > Chordata > Actinopteri > Perciformes > Nototheniidae > Notothenia > Notothenia coriiceps. The sequence continues at coordinate 7,547 of NW_011364736.1, forward strand.
CAGCTGGACGGAGCTCGGGTGCAGAGGCAGGGAGAGACGCAGACAAAAGCACCGAGCAGAGCTGCCTGTATGCGGGGATAAAAGGCTCTTTTTACCCGTGCCATTCTCTGGATTACTTCCACTTCCACTGGTTATCCCATCGGCTGCTTTACCGACGCGATTTGCTCCCTAAATGGTGATCGGATACTTGAATTGGTGAGTACATGGACTCAGAATGGCTCATTGAGCAGCGTTTTTTAAAGGGAAGAGTTTGTGTGTTGGAGGCATTTAAATGTGCTGGATTTCCTTTGACTACACAACTTAACGCTTTATTGACATGGTTGGCTGAGTTGTATTAACTAGCCTAATGGGTGGCTTACACACAGGTGATAATGTGATTGCAATGGAATAAAATAATTGTATCGATTTCAGGCGAAATTCCAACAATCCGCGTATTGATTTACGAATCGATCGCTGATAAAACTGTCTACATTTTTGGGTTATTTTTTTAGAAACTCCACATGTTAGGAGTGTGATACCCCGGTGTGTTTTCTGCTGTGGATTCATTTTATGTGTGAACTGTTGGTGAGGTCGGCTTTGTGTATTCAGCCCGAGTTGTTCTTGTTCACCTCAGCAGTGCTGGTGCGCCTCTTGTAACTAGAGCGACTCCTGAAGGCAGTACATCTGAACACTCACTCACTCACACACGCACACAGCTGACAGTGCTCCTGTCATTAGAATTAGCATTAATCATGGGGAATGATAGGGTCAACAGGGGGGAGCACATGCCTTGGTCTTGCAACATCAGTGATATTTCTTATCATTTTACGCATGTGCCAGGTGTGGACATGTTGAGCTCCTTCATTGTTTGTCTGCATAATGGGATAATTTTACTCATTGCTTAATTTGATCTCCAGATAAGCTGTTTGTTTATTTACAAGGTGATTATTCCCACCAGACGCTGCTATATAATGCATGATTCAGAAATGACACTATAGGCTGTTATTTTGAAATGGAGCTACTGAATGAATGTAAGCGTCTCTAGCGCGACCTCTTTTGGAAATCATGTTTTTTGGAATAAGGCAGCACAGCTCTGATCCTTTGTTTACACAGAGGGGATAAAGCACTTGATGCTGTGCGTTTTATGTGCCGTTCATTTCACAGGAATGTGCAGTGATGTTGAATGCTGCACTTTGATATTGCAATTTGTCAATTTGAGCTCTGATTTGTGATGTTGTCTTGGAGTATTAAGACAATATTTGGAGGGATTTCAATGACTTTATTCCCTCCAGCACTGCTAACCTTGTGGTGCCTGCAGATGATACATCTATGATAATGCAATTTGTGATAGTGTTGCAGCCAATACTGTGCTGTAACCTGGACAAAGATACCAGGAATGGGTTTTTTCTCCAGTAATTTAATTAAATAAATAGAAACTAAGTTACTGAAACAAATTCTGTTGCTAAAACAAATACCAAGAAATAAAATAAGAGCACATTTGGCTGCATACATGATATCATTATTAACTCAAAATGCATTAAGATTAGCGGTAAAGTAAGTAACTAAAATTGTAACTATTAAAACAATTATGGTGTTTTTTGTGTGTGCCATGACTGTATACTGAACTGAAACATTTAAAATCTTCAACAATGTCTTTCTCCAGCATCAAATGTGTCTCTCATTCAATACAAGTTGGTATAGAGACGCCGCCTCTGCAGCTGTCAGCTTTAGATGAACTGAACGTCCACTTCCTGTGCGTCTCGCAACCTGCAGGAAGCTCACACACACTTTTAGTATCTGTCTGCTGGGTTCAGACGAGGCTGTCTGTGCCTGCTTCATTTTGGTCACGCAGGATGGCCCCATGCTTTAGAGAGGGCGGGGGGGGTGTATGAGAGAGGGGGGGGTAAGTCTGCTGCCGCTCTCCCACAGCAGTGGAGCCCCCATCTGCTTTGTCCTCTGCAGGAAATTCCATACTGCAAGTGTCCCAGACTGGAGCACGACCCCTGAACTCACCACCACCTCCCCCCGCCCTTCCTCCACACACAGACACACACACATTTTATTTGTATTTCCGTATCTACACTGTAGCTAATTTGCTAATGACGATAAAGCCTTGAGACACACACACACACACACACACACACAGGCTCCCAAAGCTGCATGTTTGCAAAGGAATTCTTTTCATGAGAATTTCCAACTTTACATACAAATCTGAGCAAAGCTACACATTTCAGCTTCTTCCTGCATAGTGAGTCTTTCCCTGTGAAAACGTGCACTCACAATCAGCCCTCTCTTTCATTTGTGTCCACCGTGTTTATCACTCACAGCCTCCTGCAGGCATCACCTGGCTTTTTGAGTTTGTCCAGCATAACAGATTAATGACAGCTGAGGGCATGTGAGGTCCACGTGCAAGCTAATACCCTGTCAGGTGTGGCCGGCGGAGGCAGCGCGCTCCACTGCCTGATGGGAGGAGGACTTTCCAGTGGTTAGCAGTGAGAGAAAAAAGACATCTGGGTTAGATAGAGCCTGTGTTCTTCTCCCACCATTACAGCGAGAGTGGCGCTGCCAGAATGGAATTCCTGCGGCTTGGAGACATGACATTATTTATTTGTTTTGTACAGTCCTCCCTCCTTCTTCCCACTACCTCTGCCTTTTGGAAACCGGAGAGAGAGTGCACGGGTCGGGGGGGCAGAGGAACAGAATGTTTCTGTGGGGAGAACAACAGGCTTTACAGAGAGCGGAAAACGGGAGCTCTCGCTGCTTTGTTCCAGCAGGTGGAGCGCTTCTGAGGAACAGCTGGCTCTAACCCTCCTGTGTGTTCGGGGCAAAGCCAGAGGTGGAAGAAGTACTCGGATTTAAGCAAATATAGCACTTCTAAATTATAAAAGCACTTTGTTACAGGTTAAAGTCCTGTATTCAGAAGTACAAGTTATCGGCATCAGAAAATACTTAAAGTACCAAAAGTAAAAGTACACCTTTTGTATAATGGCCCTTTTGCAGAATCATATATATATTGAGTTACTATTATAATTAGTCATGTGTTTTCAACCCAGCTGGTACATGAAGAGCTCATTTGAATAACTTGATATACTGCTGCTACATACCTCATTGGTCAAAGTGTATTCAATAATTGATAAATATGTTGTATTAGCTAATAATCTAAACCTTAAAAGTAGTCAAATGCCCGCAATAGGAAATGAATGGGTAACCCTGCATTATGTTCATCCATCAGACACACCCAGCAAATCTACAAAATGTTGATTCTGGAAAACATTTTCAGTATCAATTCTTCGTATATTCACGGCGGTTATTCATGTAAACCAGTACTAGGAGACATTGTTTACAGCTTAAATGAGAGTAAAATAGAAATGTGTAATAACAGGTGACATTTAAGCGGGATCACCAAAGTAAGGGGGGAGAAACTAACCCAACAGGAGGGTTAAGAAACGAGACAGTGTTCCCCCAGCTGTGCATCCCACTATCATATTAATGGTGATCAATCTCCAGTGACAGAGCTGGAAGTGTAACACGGTGCAGCCGGCCTGTCTGGACACGCTCCCACGCACAGGAAGACTCCCAGGTTCATCATTATCACATTTTATGAGCACTCAGTCAGTCAGTCACTCAGCCTCTGCACAGTGTGCCATTTAAACGCTGGCGTCCCACCCACGCTGTTATCAGGGGGCAAAGTCAACTGAGACTTGTCCTGTTGGGCTGCAGGCGGACAGGGTCAGTTCAAACAGGCTTTCTGCTGGGGAGCGCTTCAGGGATGCATAGAGACGTCTTTTTGGATTATTATTAACTTTTTCCTGGATGGACAACGTTTTTTTTTAATGGTTTTCCTGGATTTGTGTGCTACTGATTACACCTCTTAAATAAATTCCATTGGTCTCTTGCAGTGGGAATATGGAGGTAGGGATTGTTCAAACCTAAAATCTTCTTTAATATTTAATGCATGCTTCTTAATTCACATTTTGGCTCTTCATTTGTGTGTAAGTACATTTCCCCTCTGTGGCACGAATGAAAGTATTCTGATTCTGCTTAAAGAGCTGTCTGCAGATCAAATAGGACTGAATTAAGATTTATTTCAACATCAGTAGCTTCATGTATCAAGATAATCTTCTCCCAGTGACATAGTTAGCGTCTGACTTTGAGTTGTAGGGCTTCAGGTGACAAATCTCCTCGCGTGTGTGTGTGTGTGTGTGTGTGTGTGTGTGTGTGTGTGTGTGTGTGTGTGTGTGTGTGTGTGTGTGTGTGTGTGTGTGTGTGTGTGTGTGTGTGTGTGTC
>NW_011364737.1:0-1326 GCF_000735185.1 Notothenia coriiceps
GGACGTAACGTAACGGCTCCACGGATTGGTCCATTTGGTTCCGGGTAATGCATGACATCATGCGGTACCCGGAAGAATCAATGGACAGTGACGTATCTCCAACGAGGCGTTTTGGGGAGGTATTTTCTGTGTTAGAGTTTTACTCGCTACAGGGTTTACTTTGAGGGTTTTGACTCTGCAGACCGTTTACATGCATAAACACCTTCATAACACACAAGGGGACGGGTAATAACCGGAAAAGCATGACATGGGACCTTTAAGTGGTATAGATCCTCACTTGTCCCAAACCAGGTTTAGGTATGTGTGCATGTTGAGTTTCATGTCGCACTGAATGTTTTGTTTCTTGAAAATCAAAAGAAATAGCTGATTTAAGAGTTGGGCCTGTTGAATGACTTGTGACATGTGAAATTGCATTCATCTTAATCACACGTGTTCGTTATGTTGATATTTCGTCATGGTTGTATTTTGGTTGCTTGGTAGCTCAGAAGATGAGGCTCCCATTCACCTTTGAAAGTCTGATGGGTCGATTGTTTCTCCAACTGAATGAGCACAACTCAAACCAACAAATAGAAGGTTAGTTGATCTGGAAGCAGGGTGTATTGTTCAGGCTGTACAGACAAAGATCAGTAAATAAATGTTCTTCATGTGGGTGGGTTGACGTTAAAAAGGCCTTTTGAAGACATTCAGGGATTCATGTGAAAGTGGCTGTTTCCCTTTTAGGCGTGACACTTCATATAAGAGCTGTATCTACTAATCTCCATCCCTCTGACTTTCTCAAAGACCTTCTTTATTTCATTTGCCACTCTTTTTCTCTTCTCAAGTTCCCCTTTTACATCGCCCCAACCCTCTGGGAGCTCTTTGTTTTGGGGGGTTCTGTTGTGCGGACACAGTTGATTGGAATCTCATTAATCAACAAAGACAAGGAAAAAGAAGATAAACAGTGAACAGACAAACACGCCACACACCAACACGCCACACACCAAACAGCGCAACCAACCACTTGCTGAAAATCACCACGGAGATAATTAGAGCCACGGCCAGATGAATATCTCTCAGTCCCAAACAGCACTGATTAGCATAGTCCCGTTATCACAAAAAAAAACTCGCAGAGAAACCATGAAGCATATGCTGGGTACACACCGTCTCCTAGTAACACACACACACACACACACACACACACACACACACACACACACACACACACACACACACACACACACACACACACACACACACACACACACACACACACACACACACACACACACACTACTACGTACTACTTACTATATAGTACTACTACTACGTAACGTAACGTTACTACTC
>NW_011364738.1:0-1603 GCF_000735185.1 Notothenia coriiceps
CTTGATCAGTTGTGATAAGGACCCAAACTGGCGAAGCTTTATTTATTGTGTCTTGCCCCAAATTTGCAGCTGGGATAGAGTGTGAACAAAATAAAGATTGGATCATACATTGATCATCGGCACCTGGATTCAGTCGAGCCCAGTGTGTTGATCTGGGATCTGGCCCCGCTCCACTTCCACTGGGGCTGTGGTGTTAGCTTTGCGGGGGAGGATGCGACAATCCAAGCCAGAGATATCATCACTGCTCAGATCTCATTCCCCAGCCATGTTTCTGCTGAGAGGGTAAGAAAGGGCCGCCATGATGTGAAAATGTGTCAGCTTATGGACCATACAGTGAATAATGTGATTGTACCACCGCGTGTGTGTGTGAAAGAACTGCTACTCCGCCTATCTGCATTCACACACTGAATGAGGGCAGGCCTATTCATAGATACGAATGCAAGGACGTATTGGCCGCCGCGTCTTGGTGCTACCAGGCCTGTAAAGGTTAATAACTCCATCAACGTGATAGCATCAATCAAGATTAAAGCAGAAGATTTTTGCAATGCTGTTATTCAAAGTTGCTGTGAAAAGAAGAAAAATATGTCTGTCCTCTTATTTAGCTTTACAATTCTAATGCAGTGTTTGTGCTACACCTACACTCAATGTGTCCGAAAATATTACTGAGCACAAGTCCAACTGGTCATACTGCAGTTTTTGTTTTATCACATCGTTTGAAAGATGTATGTTCATATTTCAAAAGCTTGACAAGTAGGGAAACTGAAAATATGACGTATGCAGTGATGAGAGAGGGATTATGATATCATTTAAAACAAAGGTTTCCTCCTCAGGAGCATCAACGTGGTCCCTGAAAATCTGCCTGTTGTAGTTCATCATGAGATACGATACATCCGTACATTATTTAAGCAAATCAAGCCATTAAGATTCATGGATTAAAGCATCTGTCAGCAGTCTTGGGCAAGTTATTTCCAAAATGTAATACAGTAGGCTACATATGACTTATTACTGTCTTTTTTACAACCCGGTATCACGGCAAGACGTGAACATGTGACGATTTACCATGCTGGGAGACGTGAAGATGTCACGATTTCGTTCCTTCAAACGTGACAGTTACACGGTATTGTTAACCCATGTTAACTAGTGGAGAAATAACCGGAAATGCCAAGCAAATGCTACCCCGACGTAATGATTTATTTTGTAATAGTCACTAACGATTACGCCTATTTTCTTGTTTCCCCAGCTGGTCGACACCTCTTTTAGCAGAAACAAAGGCTACATTAATGTATTAAATCGATGTTAATCCATGCGTGTGGATGTGGAATTAACGGACGTGACGTTGTGCGATTGAGTTGCCAGGTAACAGCTTCGGTTCATGTTAATTTACAAACTCTTCAACTACAAACGTAGTTATATTTAAAAACACGTTAGAAGGCCTCACGAAATACTTTAATGCAAATTAAAATGTAAATGTGAAGGAATGTGTGTATAACAAAATACATCGGTGATAAACGAAACCGGAAACTGACATAGGCAAGATCATCAGCTCGATGATTTTTGGATGGTTTAGCCGCAATGCATGCTGGGATTTGGTGTTTATGTGATG
>NW_011364739.1:0-1489 GCF_000735185.1 Notothenia coriiceps
TCTTTTTGCACCGCACGTCGAAGAAATAGACGCTGCAGTGTGTGTGTGTGTGTGTGTGTGTGTGTGTGTGTGTGTGTGTGTGTGTGTGTGTGTGTGTGTGTGTGTGTGTGTGTGTGTGTGTGTGTGTGTGTGTGTGTGTGTGTGTGTGTGTGTGTGTGTGTTTTATCAAGAGGCTATTTTGAGTCGCCCGTGACCCGACTGACTGGCTCAAGTTCTTTCTAGTGATTTAACATGGCCAGTTTTAGGCAGCCCGAGCTGATGCAGGCTGCTCCTGTGTGGACCGAGGAATTTCTTATCCCCTTTGATTAACTGTGACCATGTCTGGCTGAACCAATAACATGCTGAATCACGCACGGCACAGAGGACGACATGTTTGGATGACTCTGTTTCGCTGTGGAGGCATGTTGTGTGTACCTGTCTGTGCTAATGCTAACATCCAGACCTCTATGATCCAGACTGATGTGATTATGGAACAGCACAGGCTCATATCAACTACTGTCAACTGCACTTAAGTCTGGGAGTTTTTTTCCATTCTTTTCTTTTCTTTTCTTATATTTGTTTTGGAAAATATATTCTTGTGTTTTCTCAAATCACATCCAGACATATGGCTTCATTCATTACAGCTGGTCTACAGTTCTCTGCAAACTGATTTTTGGAGACAAGCTGTCTGCTCTGCATGGGAGAAGGGTGCTCTCATTTAAACTCCAGAATAACAGAACTTGGGCAAACATTTCCATCTTTACCTATTCAAACTGATTACTAAAATGTTTGCGACTTCAATGTATATTCAAAATGTCACCCACCACATGACATACATGAGCCCTCAGGGCTCAACGCTAAGTTTTAAAAGTGGTTGCCAGGCTGGCAACCAGGCATCAGCTTTTGGTTGCCAAAAATGGGGCGAAGCCTGCGAGCTAGTTTAGGCAGTCAACTCAAGCACTTATGCTGCATTCATACATAACGCCCCTTGCCACCCTGCAACCAACCAAACAGAGTCTCCTTAATATGCCGCTCTATTTAACCTGCCAGATCTCTCTCCATGCATTGCTTGCTGCTGCTATTGCCGCAGCTACCTCTACGTCGCTGCTGCTTGCCTGCTGCTGCGTTCACTTGCTATTGCTACGTTCATGTTGCTGCTGCTTGCCTGCCGGTGCTGTCCTTGCAAATGTCTACTGCAATCTCCGACTCTGGAACCGAATCATCATACGCAAGAATCCGTAAGAAATGCCTCATTCCCGAAACACAGGCTAGCTCAGGGCATGGTTCAGACGCCGCTGGAACGAGCCACAGCTCCCGCACGACCCACATTCAGGTGTCCCTTCCGTCCTCATCGGGAGTAGCTTGTAATATCCTTGTGCCAGAGGAAGTCCCGAGTTCTACGCCAGCTCCGGTAACAACCCCTCTCTTGTGTGTCAGCTAAGAGTCGCACTGTCTCTCGGTCGGCGGGTATTTAAACACCAAAAAGGCAGGAGCAAGCTGACTCCGGCAT
>NW_011364740.1:0-3335 GCF_000735185.1 Notothenia coriiceps
TCTAATGCTTACAGCAAGTAATCAATACCTCAGAAGGGTTCATGGCGTACATGTAGGCTACGGTTTGTTAGCTGTTTGCTTAAACTACCCCTATAGCTATGTTGCCGGCTAGCAAACTCAGGCATTTCAAACAATAACGTGATATCAGAAAACTAGAAATGTATAACTCACCTGACACTGTGGTGTGCTATTCTCTTCCTTCGAGTCTGTCATGTCCTGTAATGTCAACGACGGATGTGTAATAAGAAGAACGTCAACAGCCTGATGGCAACCGAAAATCCCTCTCTCATCTCAGATAGAAGATATGATTGGAGACGACCAGCCAATCAGAATTGACCTTCTCGAGTTCTCCGATTGGTTGGTTTTGTGGCACATTTGTAACGCTGTGACAACTTGAGCGAGCACAGGCAAAGCTGAGCGCGCACAGGGTGGAGAGGTCGAGCGAGCGGGGGAGAGAGAGCGCGTGCAGCGGTCTGCTTGCGCACGGAGCAGGAGTTTTATGAAAGAAAATATATTTCTCTGTGCTCAAAAATGTTCAAGTGTGCGCTCAATCGCATTTTCTATGCTCAACATGTTTCATTGCGTGCTCAGGATAGAGGCACAAATATAACGCCATAATTTAGAGGGAAGATATGATTGGTCAATTGTACTGTCATTTGACATTAGTCTCTTGTTGAGTAGCGGGCCCTCTGTGAATTCATAGCTGGACGTCCAACAGCTCCTGTCTTCACAGTAACTCGCAGAGACGAGCTTCTTTCATTTAACCCTTCACATTCTAACAGAAACTGAATAGGCAGATTTGAAGGATTTATTTCTTTGGAAATGTTTTTTTAAATACAATTAAATCAAGTTATTTTGGTAAAACTAATGTTTTTAAACATTATTTTGTAGAATATCTTAGGCCCTAGAGGGCCCCGAGTGCTCGCCACTGCTCCTTCCTTACCATCAACCTTTTTTAAAATTATTATCTCTTATCTTTCTGCCTTTCTTTTTTTTCTCCCCTTATTTGAAACACCTTTTTCTCTACTCTTCTGTTATTGTGATACTCAATTTTATCCATTAATTTGCTTATTCTTTCTTTCACTTTGTTCCTTGTTGCATATCAAATCACATTTATTTCTTCACATAGACAACCACATTGAGCTCTACATTGTAGAGCTCAATTATGTCCAACAACTAACAGAAATACAAATCCTTCCCTCCCTTCCTGTTAATTCAAGTTTACTCAATTTGTATCGGTCTCCCTTCCTCCCTATGAAATGTTGTTATCCAAACATAGCAAACTTTAGACCAGGGGTGTCCAAACTTTTTTCACACAGGGCCACATACAGAAAAATATATGAAGGGCTGGGCCACTCACTCGACGTGAGGTATATTGCCTCATCAAAATTAATCAAATGTAGGTAAATTATGCTTAACCCTTATGTTGTGTTCGGGTCTACCGTGACCCGTTTCAAGTCAAAATTATATAATAACTACGCTCTAGTTTTTTTTATCTGAACAAGGCTTCATGATATCCTCAATAACAGCTATATAAACACTACACAACTGATTTTGACAATTTTAGCCAAGTCTGAAGGTCTTTCTTTTTTTTCTAGCATGTGGGTCAATTTTGACACGTAATACCACAGAGGTTACTGTAGTTAATAATATAAAGTTGTAAAAACTTTTTTGGGGGAAATTGTATTCTAATATTAGTCTAGTAGTCAGATAACATAATTATACACTTCTTCACTATAGGGAATATAATGAGTGAATTTAATCATATTTTTTACTTAAATATGTGGTGTAATGTGTTTTGGGGCCATCAAATAAAAATGACAGCAGGATTGTACGGTTATGAATGCATAATAAGTTAGTTATGATGTAGTTAAAACAATATTGGATGATAATCATTCTTTTTGAGTGTTTTGGACTGAGATAAATCATGGGTCAGAATTGACCCACGAACATCATGAATGGTAACAGCTTTCGAACACAACACAAGGGTTAAGAAAAGCGCCAAGCATTATTTTAAAGGCAAATCTTTTACTTTAACTCTATAGCAACACATTGATAAATGATGATGTCATGCATCATGCATTCCTGTATATTAAACTACCCCGCAATATATGACCTCAAAATGAGCACAACCTTAACACATACAGCAGTAAAACGTACATGTAGCATATATAATAATTCAGCAACTACACTAAAGATGCTGTTTTTATAAGACTCTCACAGGTCTTTATTGGTTTTGTGGAATGGATAGGCTTACTTTTGATTCTTAGACGTATACTTTTTATTTAGCTGACAAGACTTGCGCACGATTTAACCTATGGGTTTAAACAAGGTTTTCAATGCATATCTTTGACTTATTGTTTTTCAGTTTGGTATTGCTATTTACTCAAGTAAAGTCTACTTCTAACATTTAATTCAGTATTCTTTTCGGTATCCGGTTTCAGTACTAATTACGTTATTGTGTATGATGATTTACCATTTTAGATAGATTGATGCCTGAAACATAATATGGTGTATAAACTACCTTACACTAAAACACCAATCTAAAATAATAAAATGAATCTTTAGAGAAAACATGTAATATTACAAATGAAGTTCATAAACCCTTACCTTTTCTCAGATGGTCCTTACTTCGGTGAGTTTGGTCAGACTCTGCCTATGAGCCACTTCCCCTTCAGGATGTCTGCTCCTTTCCCCGGCCGATATGCTCCATATCCAAACCTCCTGTTCAACATGCCCTGGCTGCCCCCCATGCCTGCTGGGCTTTACAACGATGGCATGCAGGGATCCCCCCTGATGTACCCCTACCTCCCTCCGGGCGCTGTGCACTACCCCCCTCCAGCAGAGCCGGCTGCTGTAAGTGGCTGTTTGTCTTCCAATACTGTAGTGAAATAAACTGCTTTTAAAAAGCACTGAAAATAAATGTTCTTGTTTAATATGTCAGGATTGCAGACAGGTCTTCTTCACCCTTCAACCGCTGCCAGAGACCCTCCAGGAGGGGCTGATGTCGAGGCAGCCCCCACAGCCTCCTCTGTCCAAACACACGGAGCAGGACGCTATAGCACACACAGAGAGATAAAAGGTGGTCTATTTTTATAAGTATCAAGGATTTTCCTCATTGGTTAGCAACAGTCCTGTTCAGATTGCTGGCATGAATGGCACACTGTTGGTTGTGATCAATTAATATTTAAATGGTGCCATTGTTGAAAAATACTGATGAAAGCTCAAAATACTGAAACAATAATCGGATTTTGACATGCCCCTTCAACATATCCAGCGACAAATGACTTATCCTCAGCTAAAATGCAGTCACATTTAAAAGTAATATAAACACT
>NW_011364741.1:0-6078 GCF_000735185.1 Notothenia coriiceps
GTTAGCTGTAAAAATCCAGATTAGCCGCACCGTTATATAAGCCGCAGCGTCGAAAAATAGGGAAAAAGGCGCGGTTTATAGTCCGAAAATTACGGTATATAGTTATTTGTCAAACTTGAATAGCTGACTTGCATAGTCCCCTGTATTTACGGGCCAAAGGCCTCGGGGTTGCTCCCTAAATGTTCATGAAATGGACGACGACGCTTGTTCTCTACCGTGTTACCTCCTAATGCCAAAGCTATGCCAAGGTAGAGATGAGCTCCTGATACGACTATAGATAAACACTACATACGTTATGTTTATTTGCTCAGTACAACACTAGCCAACTCTAGCTTACCTCAGAATATCTCTTTGTCATGAATGTGACTGTTTATGAGACGGACAGTGTTATGTAGCATATGTGTCGGGGGGGTAGCCCTGTATCTCTAACATGTACTCACCTCAGACGGTCCAGTCGTCTCGCTGGATCTGATTATTACGCTCCTCTCTATCTGCTTTATCTGACAGGAAAACAATAACAGTAATAAAATTGTAAACAATGGCTCTGGTATGTCTTGACTTTTTTTCTCAGTGATTTCAGGTTTTGGATGGCAGAATTTTCGGATGGTTTATCAGGCACATTCGTAAAAAGAAAATATATATATCAATGAAGCAGCCGGTGATTCCTAAGGGGAACACCTGGATAGTTTCTGAGATTAAAGCAGTAAATAGACTTGAAATAAATCTCAAAGATAAAACTACCATTTTCTTTGTTATTATACAATTATACATTTGTGAAATTCAGCAATTCTCTAAAGAATAAAGTCACAAATTTGTGTTTGAAAATTCACAATTTTGCGAGAAAAACTGAGGAGTTCTGTGAAGATTAAAGACACTTATTTACATAGGAGGAGGCGTGTGGCGTAGTGGGTTGTGCGTAGGTGTTTGGACCAGGGGGTCACAGGTTCAAACCCCACTGCAGTCAGCATGCAGTCGTGTCCCTGAGACACTTCACCCCAAATTGCTCCTGTGAGGATTGCCCATAGTATTGAGTATGTAAGTCACTTTGGATAAAAGCATTTAACAAGTAACATGTCATGTTACATTGCTTTATTGTTATTTTAATAGGCTCATCACCACAATTATCAGGTTTTCTTCCTGTAAATGTCTTAATTGTTTCTTGTCCATTTTTGAGTTTCTTGTGTTTGTTCTATTTGTTATTGTTAGAAACTGAATTTTAATTATTTGTAGAATATCATCTTACTTATTGACTTTACCTATGGCCCTTCCTGTCATAGCTCTCAGCTGGTGTCAAGATGTTGAAGCCAGATTTGAGCTTATTCCTGAAAAACTCAAGTCACTTTAGATCGAGTTAACATCTCACCTTGTCAACACTGAATACAATAATTATTAAGGCTATACAAAATACTTTTAAAAGTCATTCTTTAGTGCATGCTTCAGTATTTTCTAATGCATTCAGGTCTGATGTCAGCGCTGTGATCACATCTGGAAGAAGTGAACAACAGTGAGAGCCGAGCTGAAACTTTAAGGTAAGTCAAAAGATATGCCTTCAAAGCCTAATAATATTACTACAATATGAGAGTTGAACTTCTTTACACGTGTTGCAAGGGACCACACTTTATATTCCCTATAATGTGAAATGTTATTGGAGATGACAACACAGAAAATGTTCACCCCTGAAACTTATTTTCTGGTTAATTGGAGTCCAACCAGCTGATCTCTAGAAACTAAAACAAGGTGGAGTTAATTCATAATTATTATTTTTTTCAACAGCTAGATTAAAAAATATATATAAATCCAATAAAAACAAGAAAGGATACAATTAAAAGCCATGGATTAATAATTAAGTACCAGTTGATACTTCAATGTTTCAAATATTGTGCTTTTTTTTTATTGCAAATTTAAGTTTTGGTTAATATCCATTAGAAATAAAGTCAAGTGTGGTCTATTGGTCCAGGGAGAAACTCCCTCTGGAGGGAACTGGGATGTGAGCGTTTGCAGACCATTTACGTGAATACAAACTTATACAATACACTACAGGAGAGGGAAACCGCAAAAAGCAGAATAGCCCCTTTAAATGACCGCTCGCTACTCGGGGATATTTTACAAAATTACTTGTTTCCTCTTGAGAAAGGATTTCCGGTCCAAAATGATGATTTATAGTCTCATTATGTGTACGATGCCTTCCAACTCTGTAATTGATTTCTAGTTGCACAGCGCGAAGGACTTGGCAGCACGCAAACAGTGGAATTAACTTGTCTCAGGAAATTGGCGTTTAGAGAAACATTAGCTGTTTGTTGCCTAGCGGACACAGTGACGGAGTTAATGTAATTACATCAACCTGATACGGTTTGCCCCAAATCCCTCGGAAAGATGCTGCGTGCTCGAAGTTTGGCCTCGAGGCTGAAGTCTGGAGATCCTCCAAATGTTTTTAATCCATGAATTAAATACGTGTGTGTGTGTGTTCACGTGTATGCATGCATGCTTGCAGGCCCTTTTTACGGGTTGTATCATGAATGCAAAATATGTGAACGACGTGGTCTTTAACTGCTGTTCCTTCCTTAAAACACACGAGGGAGACATTGTCCACCGTTGCTTTACCCCTAGAAGGAATGGAGTTGTTGCTACCATATTAAAAAAAAAAAAATGCTGACCTTTGCCATTCACTTTAGACTCAACCTAATGAGGAAAATATCTGAACTTGTATCATTTGTTATTTGTATTTTGCACATAGTGTTGAACAGAAATGTGAAAATTAGTAAAAAAATTACTTTCTTTTCGTCCTCCTCACTCTGGTTTACAGAATAAAACAATATGACGAGTGTCAGCAAGTGTCGACTTCACACTGGCGTATTTGCAATTTAAATGAGCTTTGTGCAATTTCCTTGTCTGGCACTCGGTGAACAGTCAGTAAAACCCCGGCCATCTGGTACGTTTAACAGCCTGAAGCAGACTCTCAGCATTTCAGCGTTTCTCTGTTTGTGTCTTGACTAATTATTTAGTCTAATTATGTTGTGTTAAGATATAATTAAAGGTGAATTAGGTTTGTAAATGCAAGTAGATTGTTCCACATGCTGGTGTGGTTTCATTTGTAGCACGATGGAGGGGAGACTGTTACTCCAGCTGCTTCAGGATCATTATGTCAGAGAAATGTGAGCCTCCAAGCTACAAATATACCTTTTTAAACATAGCATGACAGGGCTAGTGCTGAGATAAGTAATGTATTATTTAATTAGTTACAAGAATTTTGAAAGCAGTTAAAGTTGTTAATCAAGCTAAGATGACTTTATGAAGCTCAGCGCAAGTTGTTTCAGAAAGACTGGGTATACATTCACTCCGGAGCTGCATATAATCATCACGGGCGTTGTCTATAACAGTGGTTCTCAACCTTTTTACACCAAGTACCACCTGAGAAAATAGTTGTCAATCCAAGTACCACCATATGACCAATGTTAAAATACAGTCTCTGCACAGTTCATGCAGGACTCTGAGGCAAATGTATTCATAATAACATTATTTATTGTCAGCCACAGCTAAATGTACAACGGTCAGTCCTCTCTCTCTCTCTCATCACTCACACACCACAAGTGAGAATATAAAGAACAAAATAATAACTTATTCTCACACAACAAATGACAACTGTACATAGCCTACATGTACCAAATACCAAAGTGTGAATGTCCTATTGGGAATTCAGTTCCACAATAATAATGAAAGCCTCCAGGAGCAGATGAGCATAAGGGCTAATAGCTAATCTTCAGTCTGCTGATGTTTGCTATTGCCATTTCTTTGGTGGCAAAGTAAAAAATAAAATAAAAAATAAAACAATGAAGGACAAGTGTGTGCTTTTTCAACTTTTGTCAGTCAAAGCCTTCTCTCCATTCTTTGCGTCGGATATTGAAAGTGCAGTCTCAAAGCACCGCAGTCTCTTCTCCTAAGTCCTTTTGAAATCTCCTATCCACTATCCCTTAACCCCGTGACGTTTCACTCAGAGGTCAAGGAATAGACGATAAGGATAGACGATAGGAGCTGATTTTTGGACTATTCGACACCAACCTATAACTGAGTTTTCCTCCTGAAACAAAGCACAGTGTTCATCCTCACTCAGTCTGACCCCTCCCTCACTAAAACATATTTGTACGCATAGCTATATATCACAGGAGGGTTGTTTTAATACAAATTTGAGCTGTAACTATTTTGATTCAAATCATTTCACTTTTCTCCGCTAAGTTCAGCAGTTTGTAGCTAAGGAAGGAGGTTCAGTCTCCTGGATCACGTTAGGTAGGGGTGTCTCTGTGATGGGGTCCTGTGTGGGGGGGGGGGGGATCCTGGGAAGGGGTCACAGCGGGAGACGACTCCTCGGAAGAACTCACCTCAATGGACTCTAAGGAATCTGAGGTTTCTTCTTCTCCATTGAGACACATCTGTTGGAGGGTAAAAAGAAAAGATTTAAAAGAAGGTTTCAACCACAAATCATAATTTTGGTGTCAATTAAAGAGGACGTATATAGTTTTCAGGTTCATATTTAGTGTGAATGCACAGAATAAGGAGTTTTTCTATATTAAAGCCCCCCCCCCACACTCACACACACTCAATCAAAACTACTACTACTTACAGTACAAAACGACTTACTGTACATTCAACTATTAAATCAATCAGCTATTTCAGGACATTGAGGCTATACATTTACAGTGGAGGAAACAAGTATTTAGCCTCCTTCAGATTTTGTAAGTTTACCAACTGATTTTACAACTAAAAGCTCTTTTCAAATGAAGAACAGGTTGTAACCGAGGCTCTGTGTAAGTAAACACAGGTCAGAGTCTGAGCGCTGCTCCTCGTCCTGGAATGAGTCAGACTTTGATGAGCCCTCCCTCTTCTTCCTGCTCTGAGACACAGCCAGCTCCACTCTGTATTTCCTGGTTCCTCCCCTTCAGATCCACACTGAGGAGGATGGGTGTAACCAACATGTGGGTAAAGTCCAAGAGCTGATAGGCCACATTCAATGCACACACACATGCTGTTCAGATCACCTGTCACACTAGTTCCAGCTCTCAGGAAGTGAAACTCACACACTCGCTGCCACTGAGAGGTGACATGGCGCAGAAAGGAGTTCAGCTGGACCGGGAGACCTTCTCTTGTTCCATCTGTCTGGATCTACTGAAGGATCCGGTGACGACTATCTGTGGACACAGCTACTGCATGAAGTGTATTAAAGGCTTCTGGGACGGAGAGGATGAGAAGAAGATCCACAGCTGCCCTCAGTGCAGGCAGAGCTTCACACCGAGGCCTGTCCTGCTGAAAAACACCATGTTAGCAGCTTTAGTGGAGGAGCTGAAGAAGACTGGACTCCAAGCTGCTCCTGCTGATCTCTGCTATGCTGGAGCTGGAGATGTGGCCTGTGATGTCTGCACTGGGAGGAAACTGAGAGCCTGTAAGTCCTGTCTGCAGTGTGTGGCCTCTTACTGTGACCAACATCTCCAGCCTCACTATGAATCACCTGCCTTTAAGAAACACAAGCTGGTGGAGCCCTCCAAGAAGCTCCAGGAGAACATCTGCTCTCGTCACGACGAGGTGATGAAGCTGTTCTGCCGCACTGATCAGCAGAGTATCTGTTCTCTCTGCTCTGTGGACGAACACAAAGGCCACGACACGGTGTCAGCTGCAGCAGAGAGGACTGAGAGGCAGAGAGAGCTGGAGGGGAGTCGACTAAACATCCAGCAGAGAATCCAGGACGGAGAGAAGGAGGTGAAGCTGCTTCAGCAGGAGGTGGAGGCCGTCAATGGCTCTGCTGATAAAGCAGTGGAGGACAGTGAGAAGATGTTCACTGAGCTGATCCGTCTCATGGAGAAAAGAAGCTCTGATGTGAAGCAGCAGCTCAGATCCAAGCAGAAGAGAGAAGTGAGTCGAGTCAGAGAGCTCCAGGAGAAGCTGGAGCAGGAGATCTCTGAGCTGAAGAGGAGAGACGCTGAGCTGAAGCTGCTGTCTCACACAGAGGAGCACAACCACTTTCTGCTCAGCTACCCCTCCTCACTGTCAGCCCTCAGTGAAGCTACACACTCCTCCAGCATCAACATCCTT
>NW_011364742.1:0-1494 GCF_000735185.1 Notothenia coriiceps
CGGTGTTTACATTAGCATCGCTAACACTCAGAGCTAACCTGTACTGGAGAGCATGTGTGTGAAGAAGCAGGAAGTAAAAAGGAACTCACCTTGTGGTATAACCGGCAAGAGAGAAAGCCTTTGAGCTCCATACTGTTTCAGAAATAATCCTTGATAATCCATGATATGGCGTTTCATCACGGCAGTATTTAGTTTAGACAGTAGCTGCCGGGTCCCGCACGAGCTCAGCCCCCTCCTTTTTTTAAAATCTTTTTTTTTCTTTTTTTTTTTAAAGCTTTATACCCCGAATCAGACCTTTTGAAACAGGAAGTGAAATAGAGGGATATGAGGCATGGCTAGAATTGGTGATCTGTTTGGTATTTTGAGCAAAACACTTCATAGACATGTTTTTTATATATTTGAGACCTATGCTATTGCCTAAAAATAGCATGATGGGTGACCTTTAAGATAAAAACACAACAATCAATATATACAACATAACAGTAACCTAATCACATGACGACATTTACAGTAACAGAAAACTTCTTAAAACACTTGAAATAGTTTTGGAAGATGCAGATAGTTTAAAATGACCTATACATGTTTTGCTAAATCCGATTGCTTTTGAAAAATGAAAATAGGGAATAATCTACAGGCAGGATACACGGCAAACAGAGCGCTGACTAGAAAGTGAAGCTATGTGGATCCTTGACAATATATATAGTTTTTTCTTGTAAATTTGTGGCTTCAATTTCAAAGAATATTCAAGTTTTCATCGTGAAAATGAGTGATTTTAATCCTAGACATTTTCGTTAATTTATTCATTGTAAATTCAGGCAATTGAGTAATCGTTACACCTGTTTGTTCCTGCTGCCCAGGTGCAGGGGGAGGTCTCTGAGGTGGTGAAGACGGGGGTCTGGGTGGGAGACTGCTTCATCTACACCAGCTCTCTGAACAGACTCAACTACTACGTTGGAGGAGAGATCATCACCATCGCTCACCTGGACAGGTACAAGGCGTATTTCCATGTTGTTGAAGCAACCATCCACAAAGAAACGATTTAAACACTGAGAGGGCTAACGAAGGGAGGTCCGTCTGACACGCAGTATCCAGACAAGAGAGCCAGAGTCAGTAGTTGCATACTTTCAAATGATTGTAAAAGGTCAGAATAACATTCATACCTGAAGCTCTCTTAGTAGCAAAACTAAAAATAACCAGTTGTGATTGAGATTGCGCTAGGTTTGCATTTCAACGTGTTTGCGGTCTACAGAAATACTACCATTCTCCGTAACAAACAAATAAAAATACGATTTAAAAACTGCAGGGGATTTTTATTTTTTAACTTTTATTCAACCAGATAAAATCATTGAGATAAAATGTTATTTACAAAGCTGACCTGGCCAAGAAGGCAGCAACACACACACACACACACACACACACACACACACACACACACACACACACACACACACACACACACACACACACACACACACACTAACCTACACACAATAC
>NW_011364743.1:0-15073 GCF_000735185.1 Notothenia coriiceps
CCAGGATGGTCCCACCTCTCTAGCAGGCAATACAAATGGGGGTAAAAGTTCTCTGAACTAAGTTCTCTTTTTGGTGTGAACGCAAAATTCCAGGCACTAACGGAACTAAACGGGAAAAGTACGGGTAAAAGTACTCCGGTGTGAACGCGCCTAAAGGTTAAGGCTGGAATCTGATGTTTCCTGATCAGAAAGATGACTTACAAATTAATGCCCTTGTGACTTTAAATAAGGGTTATTCAAGTGTTCAGACTGTGAAGTCAATTTACCTCATTTACAGAAGTGCCTTTCTCAATGGCAAAGTCTACTGGAAAAAATATTTTTGGGCCCCATGACATCACGTGACGGACACGGAAGTTGCAATACCACAATTTGGTCTCTCAGAAAATGTGTTTTAACACCCGGCACACTTCCTGGGGTCTTCAACTAAAGATATTTCCCTGATTGTGTTTTTGGTAAGCAGACTAACTGAGTTATTTGTCTCCCAGGTGACACATGGACAGAGACCCTGGCCTACGTGATGTTCTGGGGGGCTGCCAGCGCCATCACAGCCACCATCATCCTGTTTAACGGCCAAGACTTTGTGGACTCTCCTAAACTGGTTCACAAGGAGAAACTGGACTGACTGTGTGTGTGTGTGAGGAGTATCTGGGCTCAGCAAGTTCACATAGCTCTCAATGTCCACCGTCTCCTGATATGCTGCCTCCTTACTGCCCTCCAGACTTTCTCCTTCAGAACCTTTCTCTGCCATTTGTCTACAACATGTTTCCCTCCTGCAGTGGGACTGACACTCTCCTTCACTCAGCCCACATCTCTTACATTCCTCATACTGGATCGTTACGTTGGTTTTGTCTGCGCTAGGTTTACAGTTTTGTCTTTCGGTCCACTCCAAAACTAATTATTTTAACACTACTCACAATTTTCTTATTTGTTTACGTTTCTTAGGTTTAAATCTGTACACATGTCATAAGCGTTTTCAATTCTGCATAAGGACACCCATTTGAGGTTAAAGGTGTTTTCAGTGATTCTAAATTCATGTCCAGTAAGGTGTTTGGAGCTATGCTGGAACGACATGGCGTCCGCAAACTCTACATACTAATGAATATGATGCAGGTTGTCAGATGATCCAGTTTTAATATTGATTAGTGCATCTTTAAAGATACTAAAAATTTCCCTCCAATAATGATTTATGAATGTCAATTAAACCCAATCAGTCCCTCTCTGAGCACTTAAACATTATTGAAAAGTATATGTTGTCTGTAACTGATGAGTCTATGCAGAATGCCTGTTAGAGTTTTGAATGTAACAAGCCTTACCAACTTGCATATGAAGTATAAATGTGCGACTAATACATGTGTTACTGGGGTGAACCAATGTCTTCCTGTCGAGCTAACATGGGACAGTATTTATTGTGATGTTGCACTTTGACATGTACTCCATGTGTGTTGTTGTTCCAGACCCCTGCATCTCAGCGCACTTTTTCTATTTGTTCTGGGATGGAAATAGGTCTGGTTGGTCCTTGTTCAGGTTTTTTTGTTACTGTGGAAGAAACATTTTTATACCTCTCTCTGCAAGATTAACAGACGACACCATGTGTTTATGGAAGCATAGAGCTACGTCAAAAGATTCACCAACCACCACCAGACATTCAGAAACTTTTAAATACAGTAGTTCTGCGGTTGGTACAGTGATGACCTATTTTTGTAGGCCGGACAGGAAGATAGCATCGCAAGGGCTACCTTGCATTTGATCTTGGAACATTGAAAAAATGTATATTTTTGGCAAACACACATTTATGATGTTTTTTTTAGCAGGATAATCTCCACATATTAACACCACTTTGTTTTTTAAGTGTTAATGCAATAACTGGCCATAAGAAAACTAGTGCTAGGCAATAAACTAAATGACAGTCACATGACTGCACTACATCACCTCTACGTTAAAGGTTGCTAATGTCCACTGGGATAGTGTTAAGTAGAGAAATGTAGACAGGGGTATTTACTGATGTATTTTATGTCATAGAACAAAACATGAAAATCTGTTCAGCTTGTGTTAACCACAGACCTTATTTGAGATAACAATTTGAGGTTACCAAAAATGCATAACAAAAAACGTACTTAGAGACAACGGAAGTGCTAAAATGTTGACACATTTCCGAGTTTTAGGATTCATCCTGTACCACACCAGACCTGTTTGAGTCTCGTAACAAATGGCCGATGCTAGCAGTCAGTCAAAGATCTGGAACCAGGTTCAGTTGTTTCTAGAAACAAATGAGACTGCAGCAGTTTTTAGTGGAATATGTTTAGCTGTTTATCTCCTTGGGTTGATCTATGGCTCCATGCATTGCTGTGTAACATCAAATTCTTCACATTGTGGCTTTATTCTATTGTTATCTCCAGATATCAGATGTAATGTGGTTATCAAGACTTAAATATTTAATTGTGTAGAGCTCAAATAAATTAAATTGGTATCTCAGACTTTAGGCATATAAGCATCAACATGGCTCTCCAATTGTTTGCTAATGTTTTCATTATTCAGTTTCCCAAATCCTGCCTTACATACCTGCCCATCAGTGGAAAGACATTTGAATTGACATTTAAAAACACAATTTGGCTTCTGGTGTTACTATAAATCCCTTTACCAACCAAATGTTGGTCACATATGCAAGTGGCTAGCAGATTAGCATCACTCACCAGGCAAAAGACAATTTGAAAATGTCTCAAGCCAGTGGACAAAAAGTACATTTTGCTTTCGGGTTGACTGTGTAGTTAGAGAATTGATCACCATGCCTGTGTAGTCTGTATGATTTCACATGGAAGCTGTGTGGTGTTAGTTTTTGATGATGTGTTTAGGGTCCCTCCAAACATGTATCCGATCATACCAACGCTTGGTACACGCCACACGGTGATATTCAGTCTATAGCCAAATGTTTAATTTACTCATCATGCTAGCTTTTAAAGAGGTCATCTAATCTTGATCAGAAATCTGTGTAACGTGTGCAGTGTGGGTGAAACTGTCCTGGACATATCAATTCCTGTACATTTAAAATGTATTTACAGATGTGATGCGGCATCATTTGTGAGTGGTTTTATCTGGACATATGAAGTGTGTTTGGACATTGTATCATTATATGAATTAAAAGATGAATTAGTGTCCATCACACTGTTCAACGTTTGAAGGTTTAACATGTTATTGATTTGTTTTTTTGGCTGTGAGTTTTGTTTATGTTGTAAACAATATAATGGGGCCAATGACATACAACCTGCTTCATGAAAGTGTTTTATGAGATGACAACATTACTACAACACATTGTATTCATTTGGAACCAGGGAACTAATGTCACTTTCAGCTGTTTTCTGGGATTATTTTTTAGCAATGTTTCAGGAGTTAGTTCTTCATGTAAGGAAATAATGAAATAAAAATATTCAGTCTAAACTGAGCCATTTAAATATCTGTTGGGTTTAAGGTATATGTCACACAGATATATTTGTACAGTTTGCAAACCGTGTTGCAGTACAGCTGGTGTTGGTGTTTATGTCTGAAGGATGCCCATTACTGTCATATATTAGGAACATTGGGATAGTATAATTTTAAAGCCCTCAGAGTCACTGATTGACTTCCAAAGCACGCTTCATCCCGTGGTTTCTGTAACTGTCAATAAACTCCAGTGAAAAGACATTACCTTAATGTCACCTTTACTTGTATTTGATGCTCAATTGTATTGTGTAATACTGAAAAGTGTATAAATCTTTGTGCATGAGTGTTTTCCATTTGACTTCTGATATAACATGAAGGATTCAGTATTTCCAAATCAGTATATATATATATTTTGTGTGAACATTTACAAAAAATGTAGTTGCATGCAAAATGAAAAGAGACCTGCGCACACACAAGGCAACAATTCATTAGTCTTTAGACAGGTTTCAAATATTTGCATAATGCTGTACAAAATATATTGTCAAGGTACCATAATATCTCAGGAGTACAAGAGTGTATAATTAAAGAGGGGAGAGTTTATAGTTCTGTGCTACTTCATAAATGAGTAGATGAACAGGAGCAGGAAATATCCATATGGTTATATTCTGAAACATTCTGCACCACTGGTGCTTTCTTTCTTTCTTTTTAGCATTGAAAAATAAAGAATAATCACGAACTAAAATAGAGACAAATTTAACCTTGTAATCATTTTGGGAATAAAAATGAATATTGTGTTACAGACAAACCAAGTGAAGATGAAAAGGCATTTTTCATCAAAGATATCAGTTTTAAGTGTTTCAGTTTCCATTATTTTAATAGCATTTTTGCTAAGACATTTTTTTAAAGGTTTATATTAAGTGGATCCTTCACATTGTAAAAACAATGTGCAGTGTTGAAAGTAATTAAGAACATTTACCCAAGTAGGCCTACTGTACTTTTACTTGTGTCAAGTACATTTGACAGCTAATATCTGATTACTTTTACTCAAGTAGGATTTGAAATGCTTACTTGTAACAAAGTGTTCCTACATTCATTGTTGTATTCGTACTTTTAGAAATGGTGTACCTTTGTTTAACTGCTTTATTTCTCAGACCAGTAAACAGTACACACAGCGCTAACTGTTGACGCAAAAACGTAACCAGGACGTTGGAGTGACGTCAGCACGTACTGTTGTTGTACTTCCTGCTTCACTTCTCTGCTGCGTAATTTAGCATGTGCAGCCCTGACTTCTGCTGCTTTATTTAAAACTCTCAGTAATTTCACATTATAATATTAACATCTTCGGCAGCAGGATGAGCACGTTATGGATGGGGAACGTGAGTACTTTACAACTTTATACTACGGTTAATAATTTAATGTGACCACCGTGTTAGCTAAGTTACGTACGCTGTATGGATGTGATACAAAACTCCTTCAAGAAAACCAGCAGATAATATCGCTTGTTTGTGGATTATCCCCTTGTATGAGGAGCTGGGCTAACGTTAGGGTTTAGAGTTGGTTAACCGCTCACACTATTTTAATGCAACACGTAGCTCTCAGCAGAAAGGCCCACCGGGACTAATGTCATGTTAATGGAGTCTGCTATCAGCTACATGAGGGGGGTGGACGGACTTGTTATTGTTATTGTGTTTCAAAAATAAGCTTTCCTAAAGTGTCCATTTAGGCCAGATTAGACCAGGTTTACATGAATTTGTATATTAGTCAAACCTGGACGAGGTTACCAGAGACACTGTTTTAAACCCTCAGTCTGATATTGTGTGGATGTCGAAAAATCTATGAAAATGTATTTCTTTTTTAAACTCTAATTTATGAATCAAAGCAAGTCATTCACTTTTCCATGGCACTGTCCTGCAAATATCTCAGAATAAAAGCTTTGTATTATCAAATGAAGGGAATTTATTGTGTACATTTTTACTTTTTTTAATGTCTGACATATTTTACAGATATAGACAGTTAAACTGTAACAATGTTGCCGCTTTGATGTCAGTATTACAATTGCAATTATTATTATGACCAATTTTACAGTCACGATAATGGAGCAAATTATAGCCATTATAATTCTCATTATCAGGAAAAAATAAAAAAAAATTATGGTTTGTTTAAAAAAATAAAAATAATGCATAGAATCTGTGCCGGCTTTCAAGTCTGAAGAATACATGTATATGATTTAATCTCTGCAGCTCCACAATACTTTTTTTAACACATTTATTTAAACAAATAACCATGGCCACGACATGTTTCACCAGTTTAAGTGACCTTAATGGATCTCCTAACTTCTTTAATGTTTCCCTGCGGCTGTGTAGCTGGAGACCTACATGGATGAGAAGTTCATCACCAGATCTTTCTCCACCATGGGGGAGCAGGTGGTGAACGTGCGCATCATACGCAACAAGATGACTGGGTAAGAACTACATCTGTAGCAGTTGTCAGTTTTGGACGCGTTCTACTCTGACGTTAAACAGTGTGTCTTCACCCAGGGGGGCTCTGGGGTACTGCTTTGTGGAAATGACGGATGAGGCCACGGCTGAGAGGTGTCTCCGCAAAATCAACGGGAAAGCCTTACCGGGAGCCAATCCGGTATGTAGAGTGATCACTCAGTAGCGATGCTTAGGCTCCTGAGAAATGGCATTGTAGACTTTAATATTTCCTTAATATTTCTCTCTCACAGCCCACAAGATTCAAGCTAAACCGAGCCACCTTTGGGAAACAGGAGAGTGGGTGAGTTATAAAGCAGGAAATGAAAGATGACCTTTTTTCAAAATGTTTCCTTCTTTCGTTGACAAAAACCTGACTCTGTTGTCCCTCGTGTTGCAGTCAGATGTATTCTCTGTTTGTTGGAGATTTGACTCCCGAAGTGGATGATGGGATGCTCTATGAGTACTTTTACAACCGCTACCCTTCCTGTCGAGGTGGAAAAGTGGTGCTGGACAGCATGGGCAACTCCAAGTGAGTAATAACATGTCCCCATGCTATATATGGAGAAGGTGTGTGTTTGTCCCAGGCTTGAAACTTCTTCCAATGGAGTAAACTAGTTCGATAAAAAAGTCAACATTTCAAACACTCAAGATTGCTTCTACAAGCTAATGATAACTTGATCCGTCCTTCCAATTGAGGTAACGTGCATCTTGGGCTGTCATTATTTACAGTGGACTAGGGGTGCAACAACTAATCGACTTAATCGATTAAAATCGATTACCAAATTAGTTGCCAACTAATTCAGTCGTCGATTCGTTGGTGACGTCATCACGTGTGTTTTACGCGCCGTTAAGCTCCAAAGTTATTGGTCTTTTTATCAGTATTGGAGACATTTAAAAAATATGTCATGTATTATTGCTACATAAACATTATATCGCAGTCTTAGTGTCGCCAACTCGTTTCTAATATGCAAAAAGAAAAAACAAATGTGTCTATGATGTATTTTCGATCAGACGAGATCTCTCTCCCCCGTCTGTGTGAGAGGGGGCGGGGCAGTTTACACACACGCAGCTGCTACATGCAGCAACACACTGCGGAGATGGCGGAGAGAACGCGCTCCGAGGTGTGGTTCAACTTTACCCGTCTCGATGTGGACAATGCTCGTTGCCAAAAGTGCAATAAGTGTTTAGCATGTAAGGGCGGTAACACGAGCAATTTATCTAAACATTTAGCAAAAGTGCACCACATTCAGACGGAGGAATGCACCGGGTTCGACTGTCTTTCTAGTAGCTCTGTAGCCCCATCCACGAGTAACGTTTCCACGTCAGGTGTTATGTATGCTAGCAGCAACACACGGAGTTAACTACATTATACAAACATGGGTTAATGATTAGAGGTAACTGAGTTATTTATTTTGTTAAAGTTTCTGCTATTCTGTTTACAGTTCTGTCATCAAATTATTTAATACCATTTGTTAAAACATTGTTGTTTCTTTTGATGTGAAATATTATTTATTTAATTTAAATAAAAAGCAATGTTAATTTTGTTCAAAATGTGTTTAGTTAATTTAATAATATATGTATTTTTGAATCAAGTATTCATCTTTTTTGTCTTCATTGTTAGTCTCCACATCCCTAAAACAACCTCAAGCTAAATCTAAAAGTTGATGGCTAAATAAGAGCGTTTGAGAAATTGTGCAAGGCATACAGTAATAGTCCGAATAGTCGATTAATCGTTTCATTAATCGATAGATTAATCGATTATCAAATTAGTCGTTTGTTGCAGCCCTACTGCAGACTTGTCAAAGCATTAATTCATGGTTTTTACTAACCGCTTTCAGTATGTCGTTACTTCGGCATCATTTTGAAACGTGTATTACAATTAAATCACGGTCAAATATGTTCATCTTGTTGTAGTTGTAGCCCCCTTGACAGCGATTCTCTCTCTAGTTTAGACTGCGGTCAAGCCAGCCTCCACTCGGAAAAACCTAGTCAAGCCAGCCCTCACGTGATATTGCGGTGCGCGAATATCCTATGCATTACGGTAGAGTCAAAAAAAATCCTCCCTCTGTGTTTAGATGAGAATAAAACAAAAACTGTCCAGTATCAAAGACACATTTCACTTCAGGGTGATAGCAGGAGATCCCATCTAGTCACTCAGAAAACATCAGGACATTCTGATGTAGAGTTTCAAAATAAAAGACCTTTGGGGACAGGGATGATAGTTCATATATGAGACTTCAAAGGTCTTTTATTTTTATATATTTCAACATGAAATGTGCGAATAATGGAAAAGTCTAATAAAGTCAGAAAAATACATGAATTGACTCTAATGCAGCCTTTAAAACCATTGAACGACACGACTAATGCTGCTAGCCCTTACTTCTACATTGGGTTTAAAATGTATAATCATCTCATTATAAATGTTGTTAATATTACATTTGGACAGAAAAGGGTAAAGAACCATACCTCATTTGTATATACTAATGATAATAATAGTGCACATTTAAAAGCCTTTAACTCTAATTCATGAAGTCAAGCAACTCATGTCATTTGCACTGTCTTCAAAATATTTCCAAAATAAAAGCCTGGTGTAAACAAATGATTGCAATCTGTCAACAGAAAGCAGCAGCAGGAGGACTTTTGTCTTTAAACAGAAAGTTTGTACTTTTTCATGTCAGACCTTTTTTAAAGATATTTAAACTGGAGCAATGTTGCTTCTTCGATGTCAATATACTGTCGAAAGATAATGTTCCCTGTCTAACTGTGCCTGTGTGCGCAGAGGCTGTGGCTTCGTGCAGTTCCCAGACGAGCGTCTGCAGAAGCGGGCGCTGGACGAGTGTCAGGGCGCGGTGGGCCTGGGCTCCAAGCCTCTGAGACTCAGCCTGGCTGCTAACAAGTGAGTCCTCGCAGCTTTAGATCTAATCATGCCATGTCACATGACAGGTGAAGTATAACAGTGTGTCCCTCCCTCTTGAGTTTAAGGAACCGGCAGCAGCAGCAGCATTCAGAGCCACGCTCAGGCTACAGCACAGCGTACAGGAACGGCTACGACCAGTACAGCCAGTACCAGCAGCAGGCCTACCCCGGGTACTACCCCTCCTGGGGGTACGACCCCAACGCAGCAGCAGGGTATGGCTACAACTACCAGCAGTATGACTACTCACAGTACACCCCCACCCAGGTGAGCTCTCTCTCTGTTAAACAGTCGTCACATCTCACTGATCACAGACTGACTCGATCTAACATGTGTTCTCTTTTCAGGAGACCGAACCTGTCCCGGACGATGGTATTGAAGGTTGGTGTTAGGGTTTTATTATTGTGACAGCTTGATTTTTTATTTAATTATTATATTTGTTTTAATATTTATTTATCTTTTATTTATTACCGTAGTTTATTTAACAGGGACAGTGCACATTAAAAGACATTTCTGTAAATGCCCCATAATTGGCCATTAGGCTATTTTTCATCGGTAGTCCCTGGACATATTCCAAAGTCACCCTAAAAACGAATTGCCTTTTTTTTAAATAAAATAATAAAAATCATGCAACATAGAGGATCACTGTAAATGGTGATTAAAACAATATTACAGAGCATGACGATGGCTAGATGGCAGGTTAAAGCAGCACAGAACTACAGAGGACTGTTCAGTGCTTCAGTGTTCAGTAGATTGATCATTGTAAATCTAAAAATCTTTATTACTTGAATTAGAATATTTCAAGCAGTATTTTTTTTATTTAGTTCCTCCAGGAGTGCCGTTTTGTGTTTGTCAATATGAGCAATGAAATTTGAATCACTGATAATATTTGAAGCCAATATAGCAAACGCAAAGCAAAATGAAAGATATTTAGTTTTAGGAGAAAGGCTTAAGTTCATTCAGGGGAAGCACAAGTCCGAGTGAGACGTTCAGATACATTTTAACTAGGGCCGGGACTCGATTAAAAAAATTAATCTAATTAATTAGAGGCTTTGTAATTAATTAATCGCATTTTTAATCACATATAAATATTTGACCTGAGAACAGTGAGAAGCAATTTTTTTCACATGGATTTTAGTATACCATTGAATAATGACTGAATACATAAGCTTAAGCAACAAAACATAGTTTATTTTTTTCAAGGTGGTTCTTAACCAAGACCAACAGAAAAGTGCAATTTTTGCCATAAAGTGTAGCAATAGCATATTTAGGAATATAGTACATTTCAGAGATTCAGGTAGCCTATAGGTAGGTAGACCTTCTGTAAACTATAACACTTTGTTTTTTAAGTAAAACACAATACTTTCAAGTACATTCAGAACATTGGAAACCCTGACTATTAGAAACCATCTCTCTGTTGCTTCAGAGGCCATAACAGACTTTGTTGATTTACCAACAGTTGATTTAAAAAAATCTAATAAATTTCAGTCCAAGTCTCTCAATAACCTTGGCCAAAACAATAAACAGTTCAACATAAAGTGCCAGTTGCACCAACAACATAATAAATAGTTCAACATAAAGTGTACCATTTAAAATAAAAGTGATTGACCTCAATCCCTCCTATTCTTCCAATATCCTGATGAAAAATAAAATCTCTCTGTTGCATAGGCCACTGTTTGATCAACACGAATTGGGTGTGGGTCCTTGTACTCCGAGTCGGGCTAACGTCCACTCTAGCTTCCACGCTAGCTGCTATATGTTTTGCATTGAGGTGATACTTGAGGCTTGATGTGCTGCGGTGATATGCAAATTCCTTTTTGCATAATTTGCAAACAACCGTGCTCTTATTGACGCTTCCATCCGTCCGTTTTTTAAAACAAAATGTCCCATCCACGGGGCCAACCAAAGCCGTCTCATCAGCTTGTTCTTTCACGTTTGACTATTGTTCACTGTGGTTTGTTGTTGTTTGAAGTAATGAACGTTAGTTGGTGTTCCAGTATAATCGGTACCCCTGAAACTCATCCAGTGAGAAACGTTCCGTGGTGCAAAAATAAGTGCGATTAAAATGCGTTAATTTTTGTGTAATTAATTAATCTTAATTAACGCGTTAAAGTCCCGGCCCTAATTTTAACCTCTAGTCTGTCTTTAAAGTATGCACGTTGTTAGCCTAGCTTAGCATAAAAACTGGAAGCCGAGGGCTAGATTGGCTCTGTTCAAAGTATAACACGCCAACCATATTTGTATTTGACGACAGCAAATAAAAATAACACTCACAATACAAGGTCCATAAGTGATTTGGGGGCGGTCATAATAAACAAATCTTTAAAAAAAAATGTCTTTCTTAATGTTTTTTTATAATGCTTGTGTGAGCCTGTATTGTTTAGTCACTAAATCTGA
The DNA here is from genome assembly GCF_000735185.1 of Notothenia coriiceps. NCBI lineage: Eukaryota > Metazoa > Chordata > Actinopteri > Perciformes > Nototheniidae > Notothenia > Notothenia coriiceps. The sequence goes on from NW_011364743.1 coordinate 11,203, forward strand.
TGTACCCCCCCACCTCTGTGCTGCAGACCCCAGCCCGGAGCTGGACGTGGTGGAGGCCAACAGGAAGTTCATGGAGCTGAGTGAGGAGCTGTACGACGCCCTGATCGAGTGTCACTGGCAGCCTGCAGACGTCTCCACAGAGGAGGACTACACCCCCCCCACCCTGCCGGAGCCCATCTACTGCTGAACACCCACTCCTATCTGGACTGTACACCTGCACAGTTTTCTTTCCAGTGACTGCTGAAATGTGGATGGATCTTTGTTTTAAGGACATTCAACAACATTTGTGTGTATCCACAGATCACAGTGAATCCAAACGATGTTAAAGTCTTATTTCCAACATTCTCCCACGATGTTAGCAAAGGAACAAGTCTGGTGACGTAACAGGCAACATCTTGGAAACTAAAATGACATCACTATAAACCAAATGTAAATATCAGACATGAGTGGCCTCCTTGATGTTGCTACACAACAGGTTGACCTCATACAGGTTTGTGTTGAAGCTGTTATTTTGGGCCATAGGTATAATACATGTTCTCTCTAATGTACCCTTATTAAAGCTCACATTTGTAGAACTCTGTTCTTTTAAATTATTCTGAAGTACGCTTTTGTTTGTAGAAAAAATGAAATTATGAATTCTGAAACATGGTGCAGTCGGTCTGTTCATTACATCCCCACTGGATCCATGTGTCTTTGTATGCCGAGTCATCAGAGGCAGAAATGTCCCACTTTAATAATAAAAACACCTCATATCAGTGAACTGCACGAGTTCTAATAGAACATCTATTTGCAGCTTAAGAAGAGTAAACTGGATCAGAGACTTCCCAAAGCTTTATTACTCACTTGTAGATTAAAGCTCGTCCATCATGTTTAATAAGGAAATCTGTTATGTTCACAAAATAAGTTAAGTGATATATTATTCTTTATCATAATATAGAGTAGGCCTACATAGCGTCAGTTTGACTATAGTTGGAAATACAAAAGAAATGCACTGTTAAATGTTTAAAATACAGACAAAACAAGTGATGGTAATCGTTGAACAACAAAAGGATCCACAAAGACCTTAAATCCAAGGGATACCATGTTTAGCTGCTAGGTCTTATTGCCAAACAGTCACTTGATTAAAGGACCGACACAAATCTTGAAATGTGAAAGGAAACAGTGAAATTATATATATTTTTTTGAAACACTAAATAATGAATAAACCTGTAGTTCTATTTCGTATATGGCTTCGCCCTCTAAGGCTATCGCTATTGGGTAATCCCCCTGCGCACCCGCGCAGCACTGAAACACTTGTAGTCCACGCCCAACCGCAAGGTGGGCCCCAACCTCGGGCTCCCTTCCGGTATAAATAGGAAGGAGGCCCGACAATCTGCTCCCTTTTCTTCAGCACCCCGTTACTGAAGCACAAGAGACACTTCAATTGCAGAGTAAACATGAGTAACAATTGTGTGAGAGATTGTCCCTCATGTGGCTCTGGGTACATAATGAGTTATATGACCAGCACACAGTATTCGAATCCTGCCTGGTGTCAGAGCACGCGTACGCGGCTCTAACCCAGCAGGTAGCATGCACCCACTGTGCCCGTCTCCCCTCGGGCGACGGGAAGCGGAGAGCGGACGCTCTTTCTGCTGCGGCCGAGGAGGACGATTGGCCCGTCCAGGCTTACGAGCCCGCGGACGGGGGCCGAGTGTTGGGCAGGAGTCCGACAACTCCTACCCCGCCCCCCTCCACGGTTCACCGTTCGGTTCTCCCCTCCCTCCTCTCCCCCGGACGGGGGAGGCAGAGTCGGAGCAGGGTGCCAGCTTGGCGGCCGAACATGCTTTCCCCCTCTCCGTCACCACAGCGCTGTTTGTAGATGAATGTGCATTAATAAACAAGGCAAGTCAGGCTGTGTCTCAACGCCGTGTATTCACATTAAGCAGGTAATCATACAACTAAGGAATAGTCACGTGAAGCAGATATATATATAACACAGGCACAATACGTCCACAGGGTGGAGCTGCAACCTAGCCTAAACGACCCTGTAACATCTTCCTTCCTTTTGTTAAGTAACCACACAGGATCAATACTGCCATTAAACTGTTGACCTTCAATCAGAACATTAATAAAATGATTTCAACAACAAATAGTGCACATAGCAGAGACACTTCAATAATAGCCGGATTCGAACACATCAGCCATAAACTCAGAACAATCAATCACATTTGTTTTACAATCTCTCTTTTTTTCCAATCTTTATCGTCCATGTGTGTTTGAGTGCGCACAGTCCGTGTGTGTGTGTGCGTGTGTGTGCGTCTGTGTGTGTGTGTGTGTGTGTGTGTGTGTGTGTGTGTGTGTGTGTGTGTGTGTGTGTGTGTGTGTGTGTGTGTGTGTGTGTGTGTGTGTGTGTGTGTGTGTGTGACCTAGAGGTCAAGTCTGTCAGGAGGTCTAATCAGCCGTCCGCTCCGGGAGAAGGCCCGGCCCTGTAACTCACGGCATGGTGTATCCCCAGTCTGCGGGGAAGACTGCGACGACCTCGGGGGTGATGGCCTTGGAGACTCCTCGGGGCGACGACCTCTCTGGCGCTCCCCCACTCGCAGGCTGCTCCGGGGCCGATTCTGGGAGAACTGACGGCTGGAGAAGGGCCGCCTCTGCTGATCGAAGATCAACCCTGTTGCGCCGATACGTGGTCCCCTCCACACCGACCAGATAGGACCGGAGTCCCAACTGCTGAAGGCACACACCTCTCCTCCATCGGCCTGTCCTGTCTCCTGGGATTGGCTTCATCCGTATGGGCTGGCCGACGTTCAGCTCCGGCAGATCCTTGGCAGATCTGTCATATGTCAGCTTTGCTGCTTGATGTTTCACTTTCAGCTTGTCAGGAACACCCATGATGACCTGAGGCACCAGTAGCTGGTCGGCCACAGGGAGAAGGGTTCTCAGTCTCCGCGACATAAGCCGCTGTGCTGAGCTGCAATGCATACCCTCAGTGGGCGTATTTCTCCAATGCAATATGGCCCTCCAGGGGTCCTCTTTGGCACGGTCTGCCCTTCTGCACAGGCTCTTTACAATTTTCACTGCTGACTCCGCTTTGCCGTTAGCCTTTGGGTGCCTTGGTGAGGACATGACATGCTCAAAACCCCACTCTCTCGCAAACGCCCGGAACTCTCCACCGGCAAACTGGCCTCCACCATCAGAAATGGCCCTGTCTGGGACACCGTAGTGTGCAAACTGTGCCTTGCATCTACGGATCGTGGTGTCCGCTGATAGGTCAGGGAGCAGGTCGATCTCCCAAAAGTCAGAATAATGGTCCACCACGAGCAAGAAGTTATGTGCTGCATAGCTGTACAGATCCATGCTTACTAGCTGCCAGGGACGTGTGGGGAGCGGGTGTGACATCATAGTCTCTTTCTGTTGTTCGTGTGCATACTCATTGCACACAGAGCACTTTTGCACATAATCCTTGACTTCCCCTTGCATACCGGGCCAGTAAAGTGTATCACGGGCCTGCCTGTAGCACGCCTCGCCCCCCACGTGGTTGTAGTGGATCCATCTCAGCATTTCCGGGCGCATAGCTTTTGGAATGATGACGCGCTGACTCCTGAAGAGCACGCCATCCTGTGCACTTATCTCATCTCTGACGGCCCAGTAGTCCCTGACGGCTACAGGGGTCTCCTCTTTGTGTCCTGGCCATCCCTCCAGCACGACAGACTTAAGTGTTTGAAGACACACATCCTCCTCAGTGTGTGTCCAAATCTGTGCCAGGCGTTGGCTGCTGACATTTAAATAGTCTGCCTGCTGAATGGCCGCAGTGTCACACTGCTCCTGCTGCATGCTGCAGACCATTTCACGTTGGTACAGTGTGTCTGTTCTCTGTGGCGGGGTGGTG
>NW_011364744.1:0-5576 GCF_000735185.1 Notothenia coriiceps
TCCTGCTGAACGTCTTCTTGGCTATCGCTGTGGACAACTTGGCAACAGGAGGCAGCGGGAAAGCAGTAGTGGAGTACGTTTTAACACAGAGATGATCATAACTATGGTCTCACACACATTTTCTACTGACTCCTACTTGATGCGATGTCAGTATAACACACACACACGCACACACAGACACACACACACACACACACACACACACACACACACACACACACACACAGCTATAAACACATTATAGACGGAGAGTGAAACTGGGATCAGATGGAAATAATACTATCTTTTTCATATTTTCATTAATGTATGTTCTAATACCAAACAAAATCTCACACTTTAGGTATATCCTATTTACAAGTGATATATGTTTAATAAGATAATTTCTTATAGTTGGGATCTTCTTTAATTTTGTATTCTTTCTTTAGGGAGAAAAAGGACGACGAGGAAGATTGGGATGATGATGAAGAGAAAGAGGAAGAAGACATAGGGGTAGATTCTCTTTTCTGATTATTTTTCTGCACCAAATTGGACATCTTTTGTAAATAAAGGGTGGTGTATGGAAGTACTGTCTATCCTTTGTTTTGAGGAATTTGTTTGTAAATGTGCAGATCTGTTTTATTTTGCAGTATATATGAACATGAGGATTGTGGATCTGTTCACACAGATAATACTGAGACAGATCTACCTCCATAGTTTTGCTAAACAGCTGATGTTTTGTCACAGGCTGAAGAGGATGACTGGCAGGAGAACGAGGAGCTGAGGGCGATCGAGGGTCTGGAGGGTGAGTGTGAATCCTGCAGGACAAGCTTACAATACGATGATTAAATATGTAAAAATGTCTCTTATATTTCTCCTGTTTCTCTTGATGTTTTTGCAGGAGTTGCTCCCATAAAGCCTGAGTTCTCAGGGCCAAAAGAGAAGATCGTCCCGATCCCGGACGGAAGCTCCTTCTTCCTTATGGGAAAGAAAAACTGGTAATCTAACATCATACATACATCAAATTACATATTATACAATGCAAGTTTTAGAAAAGTATTATATGTTTCTCTTTAATTCCACTGTTCTTAAAACAGTTTGAAATAAGAAGCTGCACCAAAGTCCTCAGATTTAAGATGTCTGTCAATAAACTGTATATCTTATCATTTTTGAAGTTAAAACTATAATCTACCTAAATCATCAATTATTCATTCATTTACATTTCAGGTTTGTTTAAATAACACCACAGTTGTTTCATAAAGAAATGTTTTTTTAAATTTTTGTTATACTTCCGTAAAGTATTTTTATATATTACCGGGATATATTTTCCACTTTCACTTTCAATATTTTAAAAACATTTCTGATAATGAATACCAAATATTTGTTGATTACATAATGCCACTGGTGTTATTTCTTAACAGGTTTTATTATACTAAACGCTAGGTTAGAATAGATTTTTTCAACAACCCTGAAACTGACCCTCTTCAAAATGTATGCCATGCTTCCTGCTTTCTCACAGTGCAAACGCTTTTCTGCTTGCTCTTGCCTCTTCTTACTTTTTTATGCTGATTTTCCTATTTTTGTTTTCTGAAAACTTCGAGCAGCGGCTCCTGGACATTATCTTATCACTGGGACAGTTATTCTTCGTAAATCGATGGAGGGTTTCAGCCATATTTCAATATTTTTACGACGACCTCAGTCTTACAGTAGCGTGGCCTAACAACAGCTAAGGCCTGGTAGGCTACTGCATGCTATTTAGCTTAAGCTAGTTAGCAGCAAAATGCCTCCGTTCTCTACAGACAGTGGCGGACTGGCCATCGGGACGTTCGGGGACGATGTGGGCCGGTCGGATAAGTCACTAGTACCCCCCACACCCGTCGACAATGGTACCGAAGTGGGCCGGTCGAGAGTCCCAAGTTGATTTTTTAATCCCAGTCCGCCCCTGTCTACAGATGACTTCCACAAACTTCTACAGAAGATGGCCGTGTCAGAAATGAAAATGCAACGGTTGGAAGTTAACGTGGAAGTGAATGGACTAGCTTGGAATGACACCACTTTACCAGAGTGGAGCTAGTCCATTCACTTCCACGTTAACTTCCAACCGTTGCATTTTCATTTCTGACACGGCCATCTTCTGTAGANACCTGAGTGAAGAGACTTGTTTACTATATGAAGTAGATCTGAGGCCATGCAATGAAAATGAAAATGAAACATCAAATCCTGTTGGAATAATATCAAGGCAGCAGGAGGAGGATTTCAGAAGTTGAATAATGTTCTCTAGGTTTTTATCATTAATCTGATGGAATTGTGTCATGGTGTTTGAATTGATTTTAGGTGGACACAGAGACAACACATCTGCTGTACCTGATGCAGAGGCACTGACTGCTTGTCTGATTTTCTGAATGGGGGGGATACTGACACTGTGNAGCTAGTTAGCAGCTACAAGGATTCCAAGGAACAGGAGAGCTGTGTACTGGGTAATAAATCTACAAGTGGTAGTCCTCCCTGGAACTCTCTGGGTGCAAAGCCTAAGAGTAAATCATTTCCATGGGATTTGGGAGGACGAATAACAGGCAGAGCCCAGCGCTCTGAAATCTGTGATGCAACCGGCTGGCCTGCGTTGTTATCACCCAGGAAGAGCGCCTCTTCAACCCCTATTCATACTAGGAAACAGCCGTGGACAGCTGCTAAAGGGAGAAATACAAACAATCCTCCTAAACCGCCAAGTGTGCCAATCCAGAAGTGCTCAAACTTCACAAAAAATCTGACTGATAGTGTATTTAACGAACTTAAACTAGCTTTATTAAATGTCAGGTCTTTGGCAGGAAAAACTACTTCATATAGTAAACAAGTCTCTTCACTCAGGTGTTTTTCCACAGGCCCTGAAAAACTGCAGTCATTAAACCGCTCTTAAAAAATAATAATCTAGATGCTTCAGTAATGAACAATTACAGGCCCATATCAAACCTGCCATTTCGAGATAAAATCATTGAAAAAGTAGTTTTTCAACAGTTGAGTAATTTCTTGCATTTAAATAACTGTTTCGATGTGTTCCAGTCAGGCTTTCGTCCAAACCACAGCACTGTGGCAGAACTTCAGTGTTAGATAGCAATGCTGCGTTTGACACTGTTGACCACAACATATTACTAGACCGACTAGAAAACAGGGTGGGACTTTCGGCAACAGTTCTAAATTGGTTTGAATCCTACTTAAAGAACAGAAAAAACTTTGTTTCTATAGGTAAATACACATCTGAGGTGACAAATATGACATGTGGGGTACCCCAAGGCTCCATCTTCGGGCCTCTTCTCTTTAACGTCTACATGCTACCACTCGCTCAGATAATGAAGAACAACAAAATAAGTTACCATAGCTATGCAGACGACACACACATTTACGTAACAATTTCACCAGGAGACTATTCTCCAGTTAAAACACTGAGTAAGTGCATTGAACAAATCAATGACTGGATGTGTCAGAACTTTCTCCAATTAAACAAAGAAAAAACTGCGGTAATGGTTTTTGGAGCCAAGGCAGAATGTATAAAAGTTAGCGCTGAGCTTCAGTCTGCAATGTTCAAAACAACAGATAAAGCCAGAAATCTAGGTGTAGTCATGGACTCTGACCTGAGTTTCAACAGTCACATTAAAACAGTTACTAAATCAGCTTACTATCACCTAAAGAACATATCTAGGATTATAAGACTAATGTCACAGCAGGATTTGGAAAAACTTGTCCATGCTTTTATCTTCAGTAGACTGGACTACTGTAATGGTGTCTTCACAGGTCTCACTAAAAAATCTATTAGAAAGCTGCAGCTGATTCAGAACGCTGCTGCTCGAGTCCTCACTGACACTAAGAAAGTGGATCACATCACTCCTGTTCTGAAGTCTTTACACTGGCTTCTGTGTGTCAAAGAATTGATTTCAAAAATACTGCTGCTGGTTTATAAAGCACTGAATGGTTTAGGCCCAAAATACATTTCTGACCTCCTGCTAAATTATGAACCATCCAGATCTCTCAGGTCTTCAGGGACTGGTCAGCTTTCTGTCCTCAGAACTAAACATGGTTTAGTAACTAAAGGACAAGTTAAACAAGAAAGTAGAAGGAAAGGGAGGTCATAGAAAACTATTTCTGCTAAAAAGTTAGCAATGATTGAGAGTCAGACCTAAACATTTCAAATGTGTGTATCTCACACTGCACTGTAACTTGTATTCATGTATCTTTGCTTTTAAATTAGTGTTTTTAAATGTCATTTTATAATATGTTTCTTAATGCTCTTAATGTCTTTCATTTTTGTAACGCACCTTGAATTGCCTTGTGTTGAAATGTGCTGTATAAATAAACGCCTTGCCTTGCCTTATAAAATCAACAAACCAAAATAATGGAAATGTAAAAAATACAAAAATGTTCCTAGTGAGGCTCAAGGATGGGAATGGTAATGCATTATAACACCAATAGTTAAAATCTAAAATAATCCAGTTCATTTTTGTAATTTCCCTCCCATTTTTAGTTTACGTGTGGCCTGCCACAACGTCATCCATCATCCGTACTTCACCAACTTAATCCTCGTCTTCATCATCCTCAGCAGCATCTCTCTGGCTGCTGAGGATCCCATCAAGTCTCACTCATTCAGGAACATCGTAAGAGAGACCACGTTCAGATTCATGCCGTTACAACACATCCACCTGATCATTACTCACCTTCAAAACAAACGATATCCAGAGCTGATGTCCGTCTCTCTTCCTCAGGTGCTCGGCTACGCTGATTATGTTTTCACTTCAGTCTTCACCGTGGAGATCTTCCTCAAGGTAACACTGCAGTGGCTGAAACTAAGAAAATTGGGATGTGCTAAAATGTCAATTCAAAAACTAGTTGTGGAAAAACAATAACGATATTTAACATGAGCAAAAGTGATAATACCATGATTTAAAACTCTCTCTTACAAGTTAAGTCTTGCATTTCAAGTCTTACTTAGGTAAACATATGTATAAAGAAAGTTTAAGTACTCCCTGACCTTGTTCTATTTTAAACTACTGAATTTAAATAGGATGCTTACATTGCTGCATGTTCTTTTTTTTGTTTCATTTATGTATTATAACAAAATGAAGAACACTAACACGTATGGACGAAATGTGTGAAGGAAAAAAGAAATATACAAATATTTTGATGGAGAAACTTGTTGGATGCATTTGAAAGGTGTAGCTGGTTGCAATAGAGCTCATATTAAAAATGTTTATCCTGATTTCAGTTTAATTTAACGATGCATTGTGTTTCATAAACTCGTACAGAGCTTTTGGATCATTTCGTGAAGTAGAAAGTACAATACTTCCCTCTGAAATGTAGTGTAACATCAACAACATTCCACCACTTTAGTGTGGACAGTAAAGCCTAAATATCTGTATGTCCCCTCCTCTCTTTCTCCAGATGATGGTGTACGGCATGCTCCTGCACACCGGGGCTTTCTGCAGGAACGCCTTCAACCTCCTGGACCTGCTGGTGGTCGGAGTGTCGCTCGCCTCCTTCTTCCTACAGTGAGTACACACACACACACACACACACACACACACACACACACACACACACACACACACACACTA
>NW_011364745.1:0-3850 GCF_000735185.1 Notothenia coriiceps
GTCCCGATCACCTTTTTTTGCTCCCGATCCGATTCCGATCATTTGATTTTGACAATTTGCCGATACCGATTTTTCCCGATCCGATCTTTATGCAATGCATTAAGAGAAAAAAAAGAAAAAAAGCATTCAAGTTGTCCCTTAAGGTTATTTTTTTATTTAAATTGGATATTCTATCCAACATGGATATAGCTTCTTTTTTTCACAGCAGCATTGGATCAGTTCAGTTGTGCAACATTGGATCAAAACAAAATAAAGCTTATCAGTACTCGTTAGCTTACTGCTACAATTAGACACTGCGCCCTGCCCACTCTGTTGCCAGATTTGAGAGAAATCAACCGGGTCTATGAAAACAAGCCCCAAAGAAGCAACACATACATGATGTTGTGTAATTTGAAACCAAAACTAAGGCCTCAGGATGACTTTAAGAATTGAACATGGTCATTTTTGTTTTGTAACATTGAATACAAAATTTAAAAAAAGTATTTATAAAAAAATAAAAAAATAAAATCCCGATCCCTGATTTTTTTCTCCCGATTCCGATCTTTTGAAAATCACGTGATCGGCTCCGATCCCCGATCACGTGATCGGATCGGGACATCTCTAGTCGGAGTCATTTGGTTACTGACAGTAACTTCTGCATCTGACTTTTTTTGCAAGTTATCAAAATCAAATCTTTCTGATTGCTTTTTAGTTATCTCACCTTAGGCATGAGGGCGTTACATAACAATCTTACAGAGGAATATCACAGACATGAGTTCTTTTAAGTGGTCTAACATTTTGGGAAATATTTGCTTTAGCTCAAAAGATTGATACAACTCTCATGGGTTTCTTTTCAATATCAAGCAGAAAGCAATTGGAAAAAATACATATTCCTACCTATAACACACCATAAAAAAACGTAAATCCTTATAAAAAACTATGTTATAAGAAGTTTTTAGAAGAATATTATATCGTTGTTGAGACCAGGGGCGGACTGGCCATCGGGACGTTCGGGACGAATCCTGATGTGCCGGAACTGAAGTGGGCCGGTCGGACGATGTGGGCCGCTCGGATTATTCACTAGCACCCCCCCGTCGACAATTTAATAGCGGTAATTACTTGCGGTACCGAGGTGGGCCGGCGGTACCGAAGTGGGCTGGTCGAGAGTCCCGGGCTGATTTGTAGTCCCAGTCCGCCCCTGGTTGAGACCATTGACTTCACTGGAGTGTGTTGGTTTCTTTGCTAAGTCACGGTGCTGAGAAGACTCAATATCAATCTTCTCATTTTAATCTTGGGAATAAGGGCATTTGGGAATTGTTCCAAGATATTAAACTGATTCTTATATCACAGAGTATTTGCAATAACCGTGATCTTTTTGTCTTAGCCTTATTGACACTACAGTTGGTCGTGCACACATGTGGTAAAATAAAGTATTTTTTAAGCATCTGCATTGGACATAATCTAAGGTTTCACAGAGATGTGCAATATTAATGTCCTTTTCTGGAGATACGGACGTTATGTTCTATTTCAAAGGCGTCCTCCCCATAACAAGAATAGCATATTGGGGAAAGCGTATTTTTTATTTATTTGGCATGGAAATTAATTCAAAGCTCCAGCTTCAGTCAAGATGCATCAGTATCGCTCTTCACAAAGACATTCAATTTCAAATAGATCCACATTCTGATCAAATGCAATGCAATAACAAATAAAAAAGCCCTCGATAAGATGCTTCACTTATAAAGTTTAAAGAGTTTTGACAGACAGGTTCAACATTACGGTGAATTTAAAGGACTTTGTAGAGTTTTTACATTAAATTGTATATATTGCACAGGTGTTACCGCGTCCACCTCCTTTACATTATACAGTCCCTTAAATCGCAGACGCACTCCCACAAACTCACCACCTCCTCCGTCACCTCCACACATGCACACTCACACAAACAGACGGTCAAATAGACATACAGTCTGTCATATTTGCGGCTGGTAAACAAGCGCTGAGAGGCTGTTAAAGCCGGCAAGCTGGGTAAACCAGAGACAACAGTGTGCTTAATGAACTGGGCTGCCTCCCAGCACAACATCTCATCATCACTTGGACTTAAACAAACCACTCAGCTGCTAATTGGCCGAGCTGCATGGAGCCGCTGTGAGGAATGTACGCTCCCCACCTCCACTGTTGCCTCTCAAAGGCTTGACAGACAGCAGCAAGACAGACTCTCTGTTATTGAGTCTTTGCAGAGATATGTGACAGTCTGGCCTTCTGTTGGGCTCCACTGTGTACCATACATGCACTGAGTCACTGTATACACTTATTTATGTGTTTGTTTTTTTACCAATCATTGATGTTTTTAATCTATAAATGCTCACTTCTGAATATATTTTAATATGATTATATTGCAGGAAATTGTTTAAAATCCAGGTAAAGTTTGCTTATTTCACATAAAGCACTTGTCAGTCAAACACTGCAGTCATCTTCAGTCAACAAAATGTGAGCTTCTGCAGGTAAACTGCTCTTTACTTCACCTTTGTAGCTACGGTGGCTATCACAGCTGATGCTAACTACCCACTTCTTCTTCTTCTTCTTCTTCTTCTCCTTCTTCTTCTTCTTCTTCTTCTTCTTCTTCTTCTTCTTCTTCTTCTTCTTCTTCTTCTTCTTCTTCTCCTCCTCCTTCTTCTTCTTCTTCTTCTTCTTCTCCTCCTCCTCCTCCTCCTTCTTCTTCTTCTTCTTCTTCTTCTTCTGTTGATTTCAAACAAACAAATAAAAGCTCATTACTTCCTGTGTGCCAGAGGATTTTGCCCAGGAAAGCCCGACCAGACACCAGGTGTTCAGATTAGCCAATGCAAAGATTCATAAACTGGCTGTAAGCTGATTTATATTATTTGCAAACAGACATTTATTTATATGAAATGTTGCAGATAATTTTTCACCCCCATATATTGACATTCTCGTCTGTGTTTTATACCCAATTAATATTCCTGCGGTACCATCTCAGTTTCCCCATGATTCATTAAAGGTTGATATCTCTTTATTTCTCTCGTACTGCCTGTGCTGCAGCACCTCTTTTCACCCTCTGTCTGAAACCAACCACTTAGAAATAGACGCTTTCACACCGCAGTACTTTTCCCACAAAGGTTCATGAGAACTTAGTTCATCAGAACTCTTTAGTTCTGATGAACTAAGTACAGATGGCGTTCACACCGGAATAAGTCCCTGGGGGTGGATTAGGCAAATGAAGCCGCTGACGTCACTTCTTCTTCTTCTGCTTTGGGTTTACTGGCAGGCCGCAAACAGATACTAAAATTTACCAGACGATTCCGATTCTTTAGGACTACTGCTAGTGATACATTGTTGTGTGGGTACGAAGTAACATGCACTATCTGATTTTCCCGCCCTGATATCGGCGCAAGTTGTGGCGTCATGAAAAGCGGTGAAATCAGGCTATATCAAGGCTTTACAGCGCAAGTGTTGTTTTTACTCGGCCTTGATTTTTAAATCAAGTACCTCTTGGAAATTGAGGAAAAGGCAGGGACGATTCTCTCGTGCCTGAGAGTACGCCGAGAGACACACTCTTTTCGTCGATATAGGAGACTAACCGACCCGCCTACGCGTTTGGTGCGGGGCATTTTGAGTTTTTTTTTCTACAACACCTTCGGTCGTAGAATAATAGGTGCCGTAATCGTAATAATCGTAATCGGTCGCGTCTTTTCGTCTCTCTGATTGAATACCCGTTAGGTGTTTTATTTGTACCCCGCCACCTCTTACTTCCTTCCACAGCGCGCAAGACCGCTAAATGAGCCTCCTGAAGTCATTTTCGACGACCCTCAGGGTCGTCGGAAAATGACTTGTGGCGGTCTAAAACCTCGCCGTCATATGG